>NW_016909945.1:76504-94143 GCF_001483705.2 Eufriesea mexicana
TATTAGTATATAATATTATAATATTATATTATATAGTATTTCGATACTATAATATTACAGTGTTAATAATTTAATATAATATTATCCTATATTTAATATAGTATTATAATTAATATAGTATTATACTATATTAATGAATACATTATATAACATAGATACCATATAATATTATAGTATTTAATTTATTGTATTATTAGTATATAATATTATGATATTATAGTATATAGTATTCCAATACTATAATACTACAGTGTTAGTAATTTAATATAATATTATCCTATATTAATACATTATATAACACAGATATTGAAAAATAGAAATGAAATATACGTATTTACAGTGTACTTAAAGATGAGATAAGGAAGCTTATCTTCCAAGATTCTTCCAACAATTTCAAATTTCATATATTTGCACCACCACACAATCTATTTTTCTATATTCAATTAATACTGAACATTTATTTATAAACATACGCAGAATATAATTAATTAATTTAAATATTATCCATATTGAATATCTATTGTGAATTTTATTATTTCAAATATTCAAGTAATATTTATATTCAATATTATTTAAATATATACAATTTAAATATTTTACATTATGGGATTTAAGATTGTCGATATCTGCAGCCACATACCATTGTTGAAAGAGTGAAAGCATAAGTGATGCAAACTTATCAAAAGGTTAACGCAATAATATTTACTTCGTGTTAAATGATATGCAAACCAGTTCGTAATCTGTTGGTCCCACGATGAAAACAACCTTTGAGTAGCTAATAAGCAAATTATCATAGAGATAAGAATTTTATTTTTGCTCCTTTGTTTAAGATTTCCATATCAATTTTAATCGTCGAGCCACCTGTTTACGACCCAAAATCATTTAACAGAAACACGAAATTTTTTTCCAATCTGAACTAATTCGAAATTGAAACTTATTTCGCGTAATTAATGTTATTTAATAATATTAGTTTATTCCATCGGCAGTTTATTCACCAGTATTTTCAGCGTTAATACTCTTTAAATACACGTGTATTTGAACAGAATATGTTCGATACCTTGAATATCAAATGTGAGATATATTATTTGCATGTACAGAAGCAGACAATTTGTTCCTGACATCCCAAGCTCAGCTTTTCTTCCTTGCTGGCTCCGAGAATGCGTCGCTAACGATCAGCAATGCTTTGTACGAGCTTGCGTGGAAGCCAGCCATTCAAGAGAAAGTTCGAGCTGAAATATTGCAGGTCTTAAAAAAGACTAACGGAGAGATCACATACGACGGTGTAGAAGAAATGAAATATCTGAATGCATGTTTGCTAGGTATTGTTCTCTGAATTCTCGCTAAAAAGAATTCACTCTATAAAGACGTATTATTCACTTGGAATCACATTCATACTCGAGTTTCCTTCATCTCTTAACTCTCATAAATTATAATTAATTTAGTCGACATTCTTTTTATCATTCACGACCTTTCAAGACACGTAGAAGTCACGCGATCTAAAAATATTACTATTCAAAATTGAGCTTCAGTCACCGTTTCATAAAATTTGGAACATCGATATTAATTAATATATCAAATTTAATGTAATGTAACAGTGTGCGAGGTATCGAAATAACTCTATAATTCTATTATTATACAATTCTTTATTTACTGCTCAAAAAAGTATAGTTAGTGTTTTAGTAGAGAATCTTTGAATTTCTAGTCTTCTCTAGCCAAAAAATCCTCGAGTGCAAAGGGTTAATCTATTTGCATTGTCAGAAATATGAAAAAAGAATACTTGACACACGATTATCCATAGTTTTATCTAATAATCTAAAGTATAGTGTATCTAAGTATATCTAAAGTATTGTAGAGTCTCTACTACGTTGGAGAGTACTTCGGCTAAAATTTTCGCTGATTAAGGATTGGAACTAACTCTAACTGATTACTGACTGAATCTTTCAAACTTCGTATCTCACTTTCACCAACAGGACTGTCCTAGGACAGCCCTTGCATCCTCATTTAACCCATTTGCATCATGGCTCTACTTAAGGT
Organism: Eufriesea mexicana; assembly: GCF_001483705.2. Lineage (NCBI taxonomy): Eukaryota > Metazoa > Arthropoda > Insecta > Hymenoptera > Apidae > Eufriesea > Eufriesea mexicana. The sequence continues at coordinate 78,539 of NW_016909945.1, forward strand.
GCCGTGTTCAGGCATCAGCCACGTTCAACTGACGACTAGACAAAAGTAAAACTTGTTAAGAATATAATAAATCGATGTAGATGAGATCAAACGTGATCTGTGGCATATGAAGAATATTCAGCAACTGGTAGTGGAAAGAGTCAGTTCGCGGATTATTCCGCGCTCGGTGATAGTCAACAGCCGTAGCACGCGGAATATTCCGCGCTTGGTGATAGTAAACAGTAGCGGCTCGCGGAATATTCCGCGCTCGGTGATAGGCGACAGCCGTAGCACGCGGAATATTCCGCGCTTGGTGATAGTAAACAGTAGGGGCTAGCGGAATATTCCGCGCTCGGTGATTGGCGACAGTCGTAGCTCGCGGAATATTCCGCGCTCGGTGATAGACCACAGTCGTGGCTCGCGGAATATTCCGCGCTTGGATGCAAATCGTCCACTCGTCCTTGCACGCGCACTACAGACAACACTCTAAACATACAGTCTGAATCCTAGATAGCTGTCTATTGCCCATCGCCAGCTAGATAAGCCCAAGGGTTCCTTTGCACTAACTCTCACACTTACAATTCCTACAGCTATATACAATTATAAATGTTTATGTTTATATAATAACTATTATAGACTATTATAGACGAAGTAATAATTATTCTTTTCATTTTACAGAAACGTTGAGAATGTACCCAGTATTACAATGGTTATCCAGGTCAGCAATGGAGGATTACACGTTCTCAGGAACAAAGCTCACTATTCCGAAAAATCAACAAGTCTTTCTACCCGTATATTCGATTCATAGAGATCCAGATATTTATCCAAACCCGGATGTCTTCGATCCTGAAAGATTCACCGAAGAAAATATGAAGACTCGACACCTAATGTCCCATTTACCATTCGGCGATGGCCCAAGACACTGCAGTGGTAAGAAATACTTTTGCAATAAAAAGCAATTGCAAATAATATAAAAATCATAAAGCAAAATATAAAAATATAATATAAAATAAAATAAAATATGACATAAAATGGTGAAATAGAAAAATTCGAAGATAAAGCAAACGATATTTTTTCAGGTATAAGATTGGCCAAGAAACAACTGAAAGTTGGAATGGTTACTGTCCTGTCGAAATACAAGGTTGAGGTGTGCGAGAAGACTCGTAAAGAATACAAAGTGGATAAGAGGCAATTGTTCCTTCTTCAACCTGCTGACGGAGTGCACCTGAAGTTAACGAAGCTCGCCGCGTAAAAGCGTTTATGAATATTTGATTTTCAATTATTTGTAGCTTCGTGAAATATTATCTGAAAGTAGATAATAGATATAAGCCACGATATCTGCAGCCACATACCATTGTTGAAAGAGTGAAAGCATAAGTGATGCAAACTTATCAAAAGGTTAACGCAATAATATTTACTTCGTGTTAAATGATATGCAAACCAGTTCGTAATCTGTTGGTCCCACGATGAAAACAACCTTTGAGTAGCTAATAAGCAAATTATCATAGAGATAAGAATTTTATTTTTGCTCCTTTGTTTAAGATTTCCATATCAATTTTAATCGTCGAGCCACCTGTTTACGACCCAAAATCATTTAACAGAAACACGAAATTTTTTTCCAATCTGAACTAATTCGAAATTGAAACTTATTTCGCGTAATTAATGTTATTTAATAATATTAGTTTATTCCATCGGCAGTTTATTCACCAGTATTTTCAGCGTTAATACTCTTTAAATACACGTGTATTTGAACAGAATATGTTCGATACCTTGAATATCAAATGTGAGATATATTATTTGCATGTACAGAAGCAGACAATTTGTTCCTGACATCCCAAGCTCAGCTTTTCTTCCTTGCTGGCTCCGAGAATGCGTCGCTAACGATCAGCAATGCTTTGTACGAGCTTGCGTGGAAGCCAGCCATTCAAGAGAAAGTTCGAGCTGAAATATTGCAGGTCTTAAAAAAGACTAACGGAGAGATCACATACGACGGTGTAGAAGAAATGAAATATCTGAATGCATGTTTGCTAGGTATTGTTCTCTGAATTCTCGCTAAAAAGAATTCACTCTATAAAGACGTATTATTCACTTGGAATCACATTCATACTCGAGTTTCCTTCATCTCTTAACTCTCATAAATTATAATTAATTTAGTCGACATTCTTTTTATCATTCACGACCTTTCAAGACACGTAGAAGTCACGCGATCTAAAAATATTACTATTCAAAATTGAGCTTCAGTCACCGTTTCATAAAATTTGGAACATCGATATTAATTAATATATCAAATTTAATGTAATGTAACAGTGTGCGAGGTATCGAAATAACTCTATAATTCTATTATTATACAATTCTTTATTTACTGCTCAAAAAAGTATAGTTAGTGTTTTAGTAGAGAATCTTTGAATTTCTAGTCTTCTCTAGCCAAAAAATCCTCGAGTGCAAAGGGTTAATCTATTTGCATTGTCAGAAATATGAAAAAAGAATACTTGACACACGATTATCCATAGTTTTATCTAATAATCTAAAGTATAGTGTATCTAAGTATATCTAAAGTATTGTAGAGTCTCTACTACGTTGGAGAGTACTTCGGCTAAAATTTTCGCTGATTAAGGATTGGAACTAACTCTAACTGATTACTGACTGAATCTTTCAAACTTCGTATCTCACTTTCACCAACAGGACTGTCCTAGGACAGCCCTTGCATCCTCATTTAACCCATTTGCATCATGGCTCTACTTAAGGTGCCGTGTTCAGGCATCAGCCACGTTCAACTGACGACTAGACAAAAGTAAAACTTGTTAAGAATATAATAAATCGATGTAGATGAGATCAAACGTGATCTGTGGCATATGAAGAATATTCAGCAACTGGTAGTGGAAAGAGTCAGTTCGCGGATTATTCCGCGCTCGGTGATAGTCAACAGCCGTAGCACGCGGAATATTCCGCGCTTGGTGATAGTAAACAGTAGCGGCTCGCGGAATATTCCGCGCTCGGTGATAGGCGACAGCCGTAGCACGCGGAATATTCCGCGCTTGGTGATAGTAAACAGTAGGGGCTAGCGGAATATTCCGCGCTCGGTGATTGGCGACAGTCGTAGCTCGCGGAATATTCCGCGCTCGGTGATAGACCACAGTCGTGGCTCGCGGAATATTCCGCGCTTGGATGCAAATCGTCCACTCGTCCTTGCACGCGCACTACAGACAACACTCTAAACATACAGTCTGAATCCTAGATAGCTGTCTATTGCCCATCGCCAGCTAGATAAGCCCAAGGGTTCCTTTGCACTAACTCTCACACTTACAATTCCTACAGCTATATACAATTATAAATGTTTATGTTTATATAATAACTATTATAGACTATTATAGACGAAGTAATAATTATTCTTTTCATTTTACAGAAACGTTGAGAATGTACCCAGTATTACAATGGTTATCCAGGTCAGCAATGGAGGATTACACGTTCTCAGGAACAAAGCTCACTATTCCGAAAAATCAACAAGTCTTTCTACCCGTATATTCGATTCATAGAGATCCAGATATTTATCCAAACCCGGATGTCTTCGATCCTGAAAGATTCACCGAAGAAAATATGAAGACTCGACACCTAATGTCCCATTTACCATTCGGCGATGGCCCAAGACACTGCAGTGGTAAGAAATACTTTTGCAATAAAAAGCAATTGCAAATAATATAAAAATCATAAAGCAAAATATAAAAATATAATATAAAATAAAATAAAATATGACATAAAATGGTGAAATAGAAAAATTCGAAGATAAAGCAAACGATATTTTTTCAGGTATAAGATTGGCCAAGAAACAACTGAAAGTTGGAATGGTTACTGTCCTGTCGAAATACAAGGTTGAGGTGTGCGAGAAGACTCGTAAAGAATACAAAGTGGATAAGAGGCAATTGTTCCTTCTTCAACCTGCTGACGGAGTGCACCTGAAGTTAACGAAGCTCGCCGCGTAAAAGCGTTTATGAATATTTGATTTTCAATTATTTGTAGCTTCGTGAAATATTATCTGAAAGTAGATAATAGATATAAGCCACGTCTTTCTTTTCTCTCTTTCTCTTTGTATTAGAAGTTGTGATTATTAGTTCACATATGATGGCCAGATAGAGATTGAATAATTATGTTAAATTCTTAAATGCTTAAATTCTATATTTAAATGTTTATATGTAAAATAGGAGCGAGTAAGGAGATATAATAGATGTAAAATTTGATCTGGTATTAGAAGTTGTGATTATTAGTTCACATATGATGGCCAGATAGAGATTGAATAATTATGTTAAATTCTTAAATGCTTAAATTCTATATTTAAATGTTTATATGTAAAATAGGAGCGAGTAAGGAGATATAATAGATGTAAAATTTGATCTGAAATTAGTTTCAATAATAAATTGATAAATTACGTTGATATTGTATATGATGTATATATAGGTATATCTATAGGGTTTCACGTGATTTAGATCAACGTATAAAATAAAAATAAAAATGTACGTGAAATATTTTATCGAATAAAATTTTGAGTATATGGAAGATTCTTTGGGTAGATTGAGTAAATACTCGTGTCTTCCAGTCTGTGGAGAGAATTTTGTACATTTTGGACAGTTACTAATGCAATCTTCTACTTTGTGTTACATGTAAGGAAAGCATTGTACCCTAGATACGTTTTCGACGATATTATCTGCTCCAAAGTGGCGTAAATTATTATCTGAACACTGGATTCCACAGACTTAAATGCTTTTTATCCAGTTTTCGTTCAAATTAATTCGTCGCATAATTTATAATATGCAATGTGCGATATGAAACCCGTATTTTAAATTTTTAATATCAGAACTCTGAAATTTATAATTTTAGAAAATTCATACATACATAATGCAGAATATTTATTACTCCTACCGATAAAAATCGCATTGAAATTTATTCATTATTCTCACCGAAGTGCTTATTTTCTCTATTAATATTCATAATTATCATTATATAGTATTATATAATTGTATGTAAAAGTAGAATACTAAAAATATATATCCAATTCAGAATAGTACATCATATCGAAATAAGAAATTAAATAATGTGCAATTGAAAATCGACACAAAGAAACAAAATTTAAAATTTATTATCTTTTATATATATATATATAAAATGCAGAAAAAGATAATTAATATAAATAATATACATAAATATTTATATTCTTATATCAAAGTAATTGAAGTCAGAAGACTGCTCTTTCGAAATATATTTCTTGTAAATCAAAATTTATTCTGAAATATTACAATTGGAAATGATACCTTAATACTAGATCTACCAAGGGGGTCAAAATGACTTGTTTGGTATTTCTTACAATTATTATTCATTTTCAATATATTTTATTTCCTAAAATTTTGTATGACTTTTTCTAAAATATCCAAATAATTAATTCTGCAAAGCAGTTTTCTCTTCTTTCTGTCTACTTGGTGTAAACTTTTATACGTAATTATTTTTAAATTATTGTTATTATATTACTATTGTTAATCAGTTTATATTCAATTTTCGCTCAGAAAATAGAAAAATACAGAAAAACGTAAAAATTGCTACGTCTTTTCTTAAATGATTTCTTAATTTAAGAAACAAGCCATTTTAATTTAAGAAACAAGTCAATCGTTGGTTGTTGTAGTGTTAACCATCTCATAAATTTCGCAAAGAGAGTGACACTAATTGCAAGTGAAACGAGAAACAAAAATTCGAAAAGAGAATGTTACTAAAATCACGAAAATTTTTCGAATTCATCGAGTACTAATTCATCTGCACACCATTTACAGAAAATCTCTTACACGTTTTCTCGCACATGTGAGACAACATATGCAATCGTTTGCTCAGTTTTACCTATTGACGCTATGTCTTCACACGAACAAAAGTTCTTATACAAAATGGTTAGGCGAGTGTGAAGACGATCTACGCGATTCATCCTGATCTCGATATTTACCCTGTGTCGGATTTCCGCGATCCCAAGAGATCAGTTGAAGAAGGAGGATTCCGTGTCAGCAAATCCGAGGTCCCATTTAGCTGCTTTGGATGGTTCAAGGAACTGCATCGGTAACGTCGTGAAAAATCTATTATTGTGTCCAGGGATTGCTGAGTTTCTGCAATATCGAGATAGTTTGCTTCGTCTGAACCACGTACACTTACATTTTTCTCCTATACTATTTGATCTCAAGTAGCTTTCAAGTAGCTTTTAAGTGTACATTGTGTTCTAATTTCTTAGAAGACACATTACAAATACAGGATGAACTACCTAACCTGACCATTTTCATTGTTTCTATTATTAGTAATTTGAGTTTTTCTACTTCTTTTGCTCCTAAAGATTTTATAATGACCTACTATATATGATAAAATAATTTTTTATTATAATAGTTTATTATTAAGTAAATAATTGTAAATAATTAATCGTTTATGTCACTTTTAGAGATATGGGGAAGCATTGTTGATAAATGTTCGAAGAAGGCCATTGTGTCAATAATAATTAATGACAATATGACAATAAATAACGTGACAATGAGACTACATTAATTTTTTTATAGGTGGAGGACTTTCCAAAATTCTAAAGCCACCTTTATTTCTTTAAATGACACGATGTATCCTTTAATTTACTATAAAATAATTTTGGAATGTTTAGATGATTCCAATAACCAACTGTAGGTCATTCCATAACAGATAGCAGGGCCTGACACCGAATCTTTGAGATCAATGAAGTGTTAATAAATAATTTTATATTAATAAAATTAATAAAGTTAATAAAATAAATAAAAATACAATACATATATGTATAAGTATCTATTGTACATTGAAACTTTTGAAAAGTGAACTCCCTGTTTATATTTCCTGCCAATTTTCATTGAATCGAGCATAGTTAGGTTAACCGGCGTGGTATTTGACCGCGATGGCGGAACGCGTTAGTTACAGACGCGCAGCAGAGAGGGCGCAAGGGATATCAGTACGCAGAGTACACGAATCGACGACATATCTCCGCGCGAACAAATGCTTTCTGCGAATCATCTCGACAAACCACGACAATCGCAATGACACAGGAGATTACGCCAATGTTGGTGCCATGCAAACAGTACCGTGTTCTTCGGAGAGGGGAGTAAATAAAAATTCATTGCGATTCCGCCTCTGGACAGAGACAGTGATTGAGATCGAAGTTAAGAAGTAGGATTGTGTTCTCGAGGCACTGATACGTTATTGTTTCTCAAGTTCTGTTCGGAAATAGTGAAGTTAATATTCGTTAATTAATAGTTAATTTTGATAGAAAATTTTGATGATTAACAGTCGACGAGTTATACACGATGACTTGGCCAGTGATTGAGACCGTTGGGCTTGCAGTCACTGTATTGATTCTGTTGTATTATTATTCGAAATCGAAATTAGAGTATTGGCGAAAGCGAGGCGTTAATGGACCAAAGCCGTTACCTTTTCTTGGAAATTACAAGGATGTATTTCTGGGGAAAGCCTCTGTAAGCGACTCTTTCGAAGACGCGTACAATAATTTCAGAGATGAACAGGTGGTAGGAATATATGTTGGACATACTCCACTGTTGGTACTCAGAGATCCGGATATCATAAAGACTGTCCTCATCAAAGATTTCTCCGTATTTGCTGACAGGACGATAAGGACTGTGCGAACGGTATGTAATATTGTATTGTGCATGCTCATACGTAGCAATTGCGTATTAGTATTTCGATCACGTTAACGTGGTGTTTGTAACTGACCTGAGTAATAAGGGGGAACTTATGGTAACCAAGATTGAGTAAATCTATAGCTATGAGGTCTTGACAGTTTTCAAGTAGATTTTTTGAAACTTAGACTCTGTCTAAGTTAATTCCAGTAGAGTTCTCAGGATTCCCAAAAATATCGTTGCATATTTTATAGGTGGAGCCACTATCGGAGCATCTCTTCAGGTTGGAATCAGACAGATGGAGGCCCTTAAGAGCCAAACTTTCGCCTGTCTTCACCTCTGGCAAGCTGAGGGAGATGTTTCACTTGCTGGTAGAGTGCGCGGACCACTTTGGAAAGTACCTGGACAACTTAGTGAAGAAGGGCGAGTTCATCGAGTGCCGTGACATCGCTGCGAAGTACACCACCGACGTGATCGGTTCTTGCGCCTTTGGTATCGAGATAAACTCATTCGCCTCTGAAAACAGCGAGTTCCGCCAGATGGGCAGGAAGGTCTTCCAAACGAATATAAAGTCGATGTTCAGGGACAGATTGAGGGATTTCCCGTGGTTGTTTAAGGTCCTTGGACCATTGACTATCGAGCGAGATATCGTCGAGTTCTTCAAGAGGATCACCACAGAGACTATAGACTACAGGATGAAGAACAACGTCCGTAGATACGATTTTATAGACACTCTGGTGGACCTGAAGCAACATCCGGAGAAACTTGGAGAGAAAGGTAAGATGTTTTTGAATTCTTTTTTTCTTGGGTTTGGGGCTCCAAGTGGAGCTATTTTTAGGAGTCTGTTGGAAATAAAAAAGTGAGGTTATGAGCGTATAACGTTTCGAAACTATAGTCGTTTGGACTCTACAAGTGTCACTATAGAGTTAGTGACAGATAATGGAAGAAAAGTTATTGTGACAATTATAAAAATAGATACATATGATTTTTTCTTTTCTCCAAATCAATTTAGTTAATTTATTATCAACCACGAAGAAATAATATTTTATTTGAATCGAAAAGAATTTTTTATTTAAAATTTCCTATGCAAATTTGATTCAGCTTTGAGTCAAGTGAGTCACCCTGTACTTTGAATTTTATTTCTTACTATAAGATCCATTCTAATGAAAGAAATATAGTATGTGACTACATATGTAATTAAAAGTGAGATATAATGTATGGTATAAATTACATTATTAATGTAATAGTAATAGTGTAATAGTAATAGTGTAAAGTTAATACAAATTTGATTTAAAGTAATCAACAACATACATAATATTTAAAAACAAGATAAAAAGCGAGAAACAAATATGAGAAAAGAAGAATCCAGAGATTCAAAGTTTGAAAATGATGTTACAATTTTTGGAATAATTAATACGATATTGTAATCTGAAATTCGATACTGTTTTGTGAATTTTTCTTTCATTTTCTTCGCGATAAATTTACTCGGGCGAAGATTAAATTGTTAAAATATTATATAATTTATAATAATATAAAAGATTTAAAAATGTAACGAGTAAACAAAATTATCAAAATTGAACAACCTCCAGCTGAAACGCATCAATAACTCGTGTCACATGTTTATCGTGAATTAATTTCTTCTTTTCGGGTTAAATTTGAGAAAGCTAACGCGATCCAACCTAATCAATCAGCTATAGATACTTTAATCTCTTGCTCGTGACAAGTTCCGTCTTTAAAATTGTACAGTCTTTTATTTTCTTATGCGTGAAATATGATTTGTTAGAGATAATGCGATTTGAAGCGAAAAGCAAAGTGTTTATACTGGAAGATAATACATTTTTCTATGCACTCGAAATATAATTTTGTATGTTTAGAGGTAGACGATCTGTTTTTAACGTCGCAAGCCTTCGTTTTCTTTATTGCTGGATTTGAAACATCTTCGCTCACGATTAGTCATGTAATAATCGAGCTTGCAAAGAAGCCATGGATTCAGGAGAAAGCTCGAGCAGAGATTCTGGAAGTTTTGGCAAAAACCAATGGTGTGATCACGTATGACTGCATAAAGGAAATGAAATATTTGGACGCATGTTTCCAAGGTACATTATCCACTATTCAAACAGAGACATTGTTTTGCCATATAGTAAATGGTATCAATTATGCAGTGATAGGTATTATGCAGGAGATAATATCGTTTAAAAAATTTTGAACTCATTCCAATTATAGATGAGGCTTAAAGGGGTTGAATTAACTTTATTTTAATTAAAGAAAATGTTGTTTAATTACGAAATTTGTTTGATTGTTTCTGCATATAAAATTGAGTAAATATAAAATTATTAAGTTACTTTTAAAAATAGATGGAATATGGCAAAATAATTTTTCAATGCAAATTATCTGTTAAATCATTAGTAGTTAGACTTGTCAAATATATTCGAATATCGTCGGTTTTGATTTTTCTTTTATAGAAACATTGAGAAAGTATCCAGTGTTACTGTGGTTGTCGAGGACAGCTTTACAGGATTACACGTTCCCAGGAACAAAAATTAGCATAGAGAAGGGCCAACAGGTGTTCTTACCTGTCCGCGCGATTCAAAGGGATCCGGAAATTTATCCAGATCCAGATGACTTTGATCCTGAGAGATTCAGCGATGAGCAAGTTAAGACCAGACATCCTATGTTATTTTTGCCATTTGGGGATGGACCAAGAAATTGCATAGGTACAGCATGCTTTTCTCTCACTACGTTTTATATCTATTACTTTTATTAATATTGTTATTTCTATTATTTTATATAACCAACTAAATAATAATAATACAATAGTAACAATAAAATACAATAATTATGATGCAGTAATAATAAAACAGTGTTATTTAAAATAACAATATAATTATTATTATATTATTATTATTATATAACAAAATAGCGTTGTAGATTGCATATTCAGTAATATTCTTTGCGAATAATTATTTTCATACTATAATACCATATAATAATAAATACACTTCAATAATAATAAACAAAATATGCATACTAATCTAAAAAATATATACAAATGTATATTCATGGAACACCTTTGAATAATTTTTCTTTTAGGTGCAAGATTTGCAAAATATCAATCAAAGGTGGCACTCATCACTGTCTTATCGAAATTCAAATTGGAGGTGTGCGAGAAAACCTTTAAAGAATACAAAATAGACAAGAAGTCTTTGTTCATCCTGCAACCAACACACGGGTTATACGTGAAGATGAGTAGGCTCGTGGCATAAGTGCTTGTGTTTCACTTATTGCAACCCGGATTTCAATATACAACACAGGTTCTAGCAACAAGGCAACGTTGGAAACTGTGTTGAATGTGTACTGCAACTGTCCTCAAACTGTCCTCAAACTGAGCTTTCGCAAATTTTGTGAGCGCTTATATAATGTTAGTTTTGGGGGGGGGGGGGTGAAGATGACCATTGGCCCTTAGCGACGGTGAGAATGAGTCAATTGTTTTTGGACTCTGAAATAGGTCTGCGTTTATCAGCCAGGTCCTTCTAGTGACTAAGGACCAACGAATCGTTAGTCATCCAACACAGTTAATTGCAGTGGAGATAGAGTATAGTGGATAGTGGAGACAGTGTACATAGCGAAAACGATGGTATTCGTGTTATATACAATTTCCTCCAAATGTCAATTGTCTCCTATAGTTGAGATTCATCTAATTATCGAAGTAGTACTTATTCAGTAATAAATACATTCCATTACGCTTGCATTCTATTAGAACTACATTACCAAACTGTAATAAATAAAAGAAAAGGAATTTTCAGTAAAGAATATCCATATAAATACTTTCCACATTCCTCTTAAGCAGCCCTCTAAATTCATCGTGTCTACCTCTATCTCCCAGCTCACTCTTTCACCTTAAGCCCGGAATTAGTTGGAAAAGTAATGGTAAACGAAAGGTTTGTAAACGATTTTAACAAACGGTCCTCGGGGAACCGCCTTCACATAGCCGTTATTTCTATCATTACACCTAAATCGACCGAGTCACAGGGGTTGCTTCCCCGGAGTAAATCTTTCCTGATACCTTATAGTTTTACAGGGGCAAAGGTCGTTATAGGAAACGGTCATACTGCGATCTACGCGATCCTTCGTGATCTCAATATTTACCCTGTGTCGGATTTCCGCGGTCCCAAGAGATCAGTTCAAGATGGAGGATTCCCTGTCAGCAAATCCGAAGACCCATCTAGTTGCTGTGGGTAGTTCAAGGAACGGCATCGGTAACTCCACGAAGAATCTATTATTGTGTCGTATCGCGTCGCGATCGAAACTCTCGTGTTTCCGACGGGTTGTAAAGCCGTTTCGCGACTACGACACGTGTTGCCCGCCAAATGAATATTGGGCAACTGTTTGAGTTGCACGAGCAGAAAAGACTCGTATCTACGACGTTCGGCGTTTCGAAGGGAACCGTGACGTGTTGCTGATTTGAAGAGAACTGTTCAAGAGGACCGATGTCTCTGATGTTTCGTATGGAAGTCGTTAGAAAGAACCGGTGTCTTTGAGAGCTCGTACGGAAGTGAGCTCCTCGATCTTCTTAAGATCGGCCTTAGGAAAAATCGGGAGCTCGCCAAATATGATTGGCTGATTTTGACCAAGGGCGTTCCCTTGGTTCGCGAATCCGTGACCTTGGAGAAAGGGAAGGTTCCCCCAAAAACCAACGATAGTGGAGGAAACCCTCTCCTCCAAGGTGGGGTACCTGGGGTCCACCCGCGCGCTGGTGACCCCATCGGTCGTTTATTACCCCTAGCGAGGGCCTGAGGCTTCCAACGAGTGCGGACCACGTGGAGCCCTCAGGCCTTTGTCAGCCAAGTCTTAAGAGCCGTCGCCTAACTTCGTTAAATTAGGGATTTCCAGGATTCTCGTGTTCCGCGACACGAGAAGTCAAAGAAAAAAAGGTAAAGCATTCAAACATGCTGAAGGCATGGAGCGGAAAATTCCGATGCCGAATTGTTCGACCCTAAGACCTGGCTGTTGGAAGACCGTAACGGGTCTTCCTTGTTCCACGACGGAACATATTGTGTTCATCGATCGGTCAGTTTCTGCAATATCGAGATACTTTGCTTCCTCTGGATCACGTACACTTACATTTTCTTGCTGCACTATTTAATTTCAAGTAATTTTTGAGTATACACGTAGGGATACCTTTGATTGGCAAATATGAGGAATAAGAAATGGTGTTTTCCCAATGTTTCCAATATATATTTATTACGAGCTAAGAGAGACTTAGGAGTAAAGTAGAGACTGAAAGACTAGACTAATAACTGAACTATGATCACGCAACTAATACTAGCACATCGACTCTTCTTCAAACTCCGTAAAAGGCTGTTCTAGGACAGCCCTTGCACCCTCATTTAACCCTTTATACCCGGGGATTTCTTTGTCACAGAAAAATAGAAATTCGAAGACATTATGTTATAAAGTCGACGATATTTTTAAAACGGTAAATAGGAAATCGTATGCAAATTAAGACGTGGAATTATTTTACCTCGATATTCCACGTATTGTTGAGTAATTTTAGATTTGATGTATTAATTAACATCGATCTTTAGAATGTGGTTAAATGGCGACTGAGAGGCACCTATCGAGTACAAAGAGTTAAACTTATGTCCTGACGTACCCTAAACACTCACAGTCAGACGCCTTTCGCTCTTCATTTGCATACAGTCACTTGATACAATCATAAATGAACCCTAGGCTGCTGTTTATTGCAAATTATCAGCTAGATAGGCCCAAGTGTTGCTTTGCATTCACTCTTAAATTCTAGCATGCCTACATACGTCGTATTACAATTTTTTAAATTCATTACAAATACAAGGTGAACCCTTTAACTAACAACTATAATTGTTTTCATTATTAATAACTTCATTTTTCCTACTTCTTCTTCTTCCAAAGATTTCTTTGTTAATTATATATGATATAATGTGTTAAATTAACATATAAACTGCATATTTATTGTAGGAAAAGTGGCGTGGTCGGTCTTATGTGCAGTAAACGACGGCTCGCGGAATATTCCGCGCTTGGTGATAGTAGACAGTCGCGGGTTTGCGAAATTCCGTGCTTGGTGATAGTAGACTGTCGCGGTCTCGCGGAATATTCCGCGCTTGGATGCAAGTGGGTTATATAAGGGCACATGAGCGTGAAACGAACAGTTCCAAATGTATGAAAGAGATAGTCAGTGTGAAAGGTCATAGCGTCTAGAATGTCTTAAATCAGTTCACAATAAATCATACTTTCATTATCTACCACCGTCCTTTTGCTGCCTCCTAAACAATTTCTACATTACCGATAATTTTCATGATATAATTTATAATCATTTATATAATAATTTTTTATTACAATAGTTCTCTAATAAATAAATAATTGCATATAACTTCTTATTTGTTTGTTAGTTATTTTTAAAGATACGAGGAAGTTTTGTTGACAAAATTATTTATTGTACGGTTCGAATGAGGCCACTGTGTAAATAATGATTAACAACCGTATTATTATAAATAATGTGACAATGGGATAATAACATTTTGATAGGTGGAAATTTAACAAAATTACGAAGTCATCATTACTTTTTCAAGTGGCATGATATACCACTTAATCGATATCGGAATCACAACGGATCATAGGAAGCCCATCATCGGCTGTTTCATCACTGGTAGACATCTTGAAATTTTGAGTCCATCACACCGTTCGGCCACTGTGTATTCTGAACTTAACCTCTTTCTTAGGGTGCACCCCAGAAACTTATTAGGGAGCAATAAACTTTCTTCAGAGGCACTCCATTGTCGACCATTCCTGGGCTTTTAGTAACCTCACTGTAATTGTTACGAGCTTACCACTTCTTATCTCATTCAGCGAACCCTTTTGTAACCGATCAAGGGATAATAATCGGGGATTAAAGAACCTCTCGTGATCGGTAATCGCATTTTTCATCTTTTCAGCTTCCAAGCGATACGTTCCCCTAACGAGTTTTATAAGAAACAAAGCCTCTTTCACTGGGTGCCCGTGATCTATTCTGCGATAGATCACTCTTTTTTTAGATCTACCTTGGATTAATTTCATCTGCCTTTCAATCTTCATTTTGCAGTACGATCATACGTTCTTGCTTTCCGTTTGTTATCGTTCTTCCAATGGAATCGACACGATCAAATACAGCGTTATTGATTTTTCATTTCTCACCAATTTGAAAATTGATAAATTTCAATTTAATAATGTTGGGAGTTTCGTGGAGGAAATAGCCAAACGCACAGGGAAGTAACTGTATTCAGTTGTATAGCAATCTTATTTGTAAGAGGTTTATTATACGATATATAATTAAAACGTATGAGTCCTATTTTTCTTTTTCAATTTGGATGCCGCTATGGGTAGCAATGTATAAATAGTCGTTTTGGTTTCTAACTGAAGACTGTGGAGCTCTGAAAGACGGCAGGCCCTTTTAAGCCCTCAAAACCGACCCCTTGAAGTCCAAAGGTCGGTAATGCCCTGCAACCTTCGACAGACATGTCGTCATCGTTGCATGTGCATAGCTGGCTTCCAACAAATAATAATATTTATATATTTACATATTATCCTAGATCGCGTTTAGAATTCTTCTTCCACGAGTTTGATCGCTAGATTGCCAAAGATTTCCAGCGAATGCGTCGTTGAATTAGTTTAACCCTATTGAACGTTGACAACTCTACTCTCTGAATTTCGGTGGAAGACACCCCTTTTCGCAGTGAACAGCCTATTGTTATTTTGACCCAACATTCTGCAATTTTCTGGATTACCCTTTTCCGGAACTTACAATTCGCTCTTGTGACTTACAAAGAGAATAAGAAATCGTAAGGAATAAATTCGTTTATTGAGAAATTTGATTTACAATTGTTTATTCACAATGTTTTCATAGGCGAAAAAATAGTTGACCCTATAATGATATATATATATATATATATA
>NW_016909945.1:95254-106487 GCF_001483705.2 Eufriesea mexicana
GAGGCTTCCAACGTGTGCGGACCACGTGGAGCCCTCAGGCCTATTGTCAGCCAAGTCTTAAGAGCCGTCGCCTAATTTCGTTAAATTAGGGATTTCCAGGATTCTCGTGTTCCGCGACACGAGAAGTCAAAAGAAAAAAGGTACAGCAGTCAAACATGCTGAAGGCATGGAGCGGGAAGTTCCGATGCCGAATTGTTCGACCCTAAGACCTGGCTGTTGGAAGACCGTAACGGGTCTTCTTTGTTCCACGACGGAACATTAATGACTTTGTAAACGAGACTGTATCGTGTGTTTTTATATATACATACACAATGATATCGAAATCGAAACTTCATTCTTAACGATAAATATTCTTCCTCGTTAGAGAATACTCGCAGACACAAAAGCTATCCTGCTCGTGAGAATTCAATTGCCGACTCCTCAACATAGCTGAGTTTATTTCGAACATACTTTAACTCGAGTATAAACGTATCCAAAACGGAAACTGCATTCTTAACGAGGATCTTGACCTGGAAAGCTCGCCTAACTGGAACGTGTTGGCTCATTTCTAATCCAGGGAACCATCGAAAAAGCGGTCACGTCGGTATCGAATTCCGGCGTTCCTTGGCCGGTATCTCCGGGTAAAGAAGCCATTTCTAGGAAGTTTCCAAGTTCTTTCGCAACAAGTGCCGCGAATTCTTCGACTTCGCGGAAATCACGGACCCCGATACCGATTCTTAATGGACACCGCTTATATTCAACGTGTTCGCTGGTCGCTTTTAAAAGAAAAGGGTGGGCGTGAGATAGAGACAAGAAATCAAAGAACATGCATCTTGGAATGACTTAGACGCAAAGTCGTCCTTTGATAATTTCCTGCAATATTTGCTGGAAGCTGTCCTTTGATAGTACGCCACGACATCGAGTGTACAGGGACTCGCTTATGATGGAGATTCTGATAGGCGTCATTTGAATAATTTCTAATTTAACGTTTATAACATTTGTCGAAGGTATTACCAATTGCTTTACGTAAATAAGATAAAGTATAAGCCTATGCACATGCAGCTATTGCGATATTTCGAGGTGGGACTAAACCTTTGCACTCGAGAGGCACCTCTCAGTCGCCATTTAATCACATTCCAAAGATCGATGTTAATTAATATAATAAATCTAAAATTACTCAACGATGCGTGGAATGTGAAGGTAAAATAATTCCATGTCTTAATTTGCATACGATTTCCTATTTACCGTTCTAAAAATATCCTCCACTTTATGGCAGAAAGTCTTCGAATCACTATTTTCCTGTGACGAAGAAATTGCCGAGTGCAAAGGGCTAAAAACGTCCCACCGTGCATTATGGCGCGTCAAAAAGGTGGGACATTTTTAATCTCAGCGTGCACCAAAGAGTTAATTGACGTTGAGAAAGAATCTTTGTGCTACTGTTATATTTGCCCCATGAAACTCTGCATTTATCCTGCTAAAAATATTTTTATATTAGAAATAAGAGAGATGTTTATAAATACATCCAAGGTAAATAGAAATACCTTGGGTATATAATAGGGATATCATACTATTGTCACTTTATCAAATTTGTTGAAGCTACGAATAAAGGAAGACGAAACTCGAAAAATCGAATAGTTTGAATGAAATCGACCGAGAACGTGGAATTTGAACGAAGATCTGCCTACTCGATTTCTCCTGAATCATTAGGTTTCTCTCGAACCGTTCGGTCCAAATTTCGAATTACTAGGACAGACTAACAATTTCGACACGCCCGATAAGAATCAGACGTTTATCACCGTCCAAATATCACAGTGTGAATAAGTTTTCACTGTTTTCCTTCCGACAGCGCGTATCGCAGCTCGGATAACCGACGTCCACCATGGCGCAAGGTGATAGTTCCAGACGCGCCGCATAGAGAGCGCTGGGGTTGCCAGCATGCAGTATAAACAAATCAACGGTATATTTACGCTCGGAGAAACGTTCCTAGATAATCGACCGACAAATTACGGCAATTGCGTGTTGGTAAGAGATTATGTGAACTCGCAAGTCATGCTGACAGAGCAGTATTCTTCGGAGATATCGAGAAATAAATAAGTGTGGAAACTAGGCTCGCCGTGAACACATACATTGCTGCTGTTCTCTCGGTTCTGTTCGGAAGCAAAGATTCACGTTCGTGAACATTGTCTAGGAAGACAAGTTTGAAGCTTAATAGCCATCGAGTTATACACGATGACTTGGCCAGTGATCGAGACAGTTGGATTAGCAGTTACTTTATTGGTCCTGCTGTATTATTACTCGAAATCGAAATTAGAGTATTGGCATAAACGAGGCATCAAAGGACCAAAGCCGTTACCTTTTGTTGGCAACTTCAAGGATGTATATCTGGGAAAAGCCTGCGTAAACGAATGTTTCGAGAAAGCGTACTACAAGTTTAGAGATGAGCCAGTGGTTGGACTGTACGTTGGACACAAGCCATTGCTGTTACTGAGGGATCCGGATATTATTAAGACTGTTCTCATTAAAGATTTCCCAGTATTTGTTGACAGGACGTTCCACTCTCTGCCATCGGTATGTAATATTGTACTGTGCATACGTAACAATCGTGTATTATTATTTTGATCACATCAACGTGATATTTGCAACTGATCCACGTAACATGGGGAATTTATAGTAACGTTAAAAATGGTACCTGAGATTTTACCTTCTACAATGTTGTATATTTTGAGGCGTGAAGATAAGTAAATCCGCCATTTTTCTTTTATTTTTGCACGATTAACCACGAATCTTTGCTACCAATTTGTGAGTAAATGGATAAACTAATAAGAAGATTTATTTAACGCAATAACAGCACAATTGTTTCGTGATAAACTATATTATTGCTTCTACTATCTAATAAACCTAGAATAGATAATAAACGAATATGTCGATAAGTGTTTCCTCCAAACCAATTTGTTTAGTAGTTATAAGCACTTGTGCCACACAACCATGCTGTGCCAATACTTTTATCCCGCACTGTACATAAATCTTAGAGAAATCTTTGCGTTCATACAAGATTCATATGCAATAATAGAAATTAGATGACGAAGGAATTTGTTTTCCGTGTTCTTAACATTTTATTCTGCCTACGTTAAATCGCGTAGAGTCCTAAGGATTCCTAAAAACATCCTTGCGTATTTCACAGGTGGAGCCACTATCGGAGCATCTCTTCCTACTGGAAGCATCAAAATGGAGGCCCCTAAGAGCCAGACTTTCGCCCGTTTTCACCTCCGGCAAGCTGAAGGAGATGTTTCACTTGCTGGTAGAGTGCGCGGACCACTTTGAAACGTATCTGGACAACTTAGTGAAGAAGGGCGAGTTCATCGAGTGCCGTGACATCGCTGCGAAATACACCACCGACGTGATCGGTTCCTGCGCCTTTGGCATCGAGATGAACTCATTGGCTCCTGAAGACAGCGAGTTCCGTCGGATGGGCAAGATGGTCTTCCAAACGAGCTTCAAATCGATGATGAGGGACAGACTGAGGGATTTCCCGTGGTTGTACAAGATCTTTGGACCATTCACTATCGATCGACAGGTCGACGATTTTTTCACGAGGATCACCAAGGAGTCTATAGACTACAGGATCAAGAACAACGTGCGTAGATGCGATTTTGTGGACACTCTGGTGGACCTAAAGGAACATCCGGAGAAACTTGGACAGGAATGTAAGATATTTTTGAATTCCTTTTTCCTGGGTTTGGGGCTCCAAGTGGAGCTTGTAGCGTCCTACGGTATCGAATCTCTTCGATTTCCAAGAACGCTTATCACGCGCCAAATTAATATTGCGTGACTAGTTGTGATAATAAGGATCCAGAATGTGTGTAGTCAAAAGAGAGTGTTTATTTAGAGAAAAGCGTAGAATAGTTATAACGTAGACGTTGAACGGAGTACCGTTTCGAACACGCGTTTGTATGTGTAATTGAGATGTTTTAAGGATCGGTGCCGAAGACGAACTGACTTCTCGATTTTGCTCTATGTCCTGTCTCGTCGTGTTCGGTCCGGTGTTTTCTCTAGTTTAGTTCTGATTGGGTAAAATAGATGTTGGTGATGGAAAGGTAAAGAGTTTTAATTGGACAGAGGGTGTGACATAAGGACCTTTGGCTAAGGAGTAGGAAACTGTCAAGGAGCCGATTTCTGATGGTCAATGACGTGATTTATAAGTGCCGTCCGCCGTCGCTTGTTGGGTCTG
Organism: Eufriesea mexicana; assembly: GCF_001483705.2. Classification (NCBI taxonomy): domain Eukaryota; kingdom Metazoa; phylum Arthropoda; class Insecta; order Hymenoptera; family Apidae; genus Eufriesea; species Eufriesea mexicana. The sequence continues at coordinate 99,462 of NW_016909945.1, forward strand.
TCACAAGTGGGTCCCATCTGTCGCGTCTGGTACTAGTAAAATTCCTAATTTTGCGTTACCTTTATAAGCTTAATCCGCTAGAACGGTGTTGAGGCACATCGAACCTCCGGAATTGCAGTCGCGGTATAAAATATAAAATAAACCGTTAGGTCTGCTTAAGGGTAAGCCTTAATTATAAAATCATATTCTAAACACGCTCTCCGGGACGGAACAGAGCTATTTTGGAGTCTTTTGAGAAGAAAAAAGTGAGGTTATGCCTATAAAGTGTTTCGAAACTATAGTTCATTCGACTCTGCTAGTGTTATTACAGAGTCTGTAATATTGGAAAATAAAGGAAGGAAAGTTACTGTGAAAATTGTAGAAATAGATTCACACATACGTATGATGTTTTCTTTCCTCGAAATGAATTCAGTTAATTTATTATCAGTAATGAAGAAATAATATTTTATTTGAATTGAAAAGAATTTTTTATTTAACACTAGAACTACCAGCACAGTGAAAATAACTGGTCCCAGAATTTTCCTTTTTGCAATCACCGAACACATACACCTGCTTTAAAAATAAAAATGGTATCAACTCATAGAACTCAAAGAACTGCAATCAATATATTCACTCGTATTCATCGAAATTACTATAATCTGTGCACATTATAGTTAGGTACCCATTAAAGATCGGTAGTTCTAGTGTTAAAATTATGTATGCAAATTTGGTTCAGCTTTAATTGTAAGTTAAGTGACTCACTATAAGATTATAATTTTATAAGATCCATTCATTACATATTACATATATATTTTATTACATATATTTTATTTACATTATTACATATATATGTAATAATTAAAATCGAGATATAATGTATAGTGTAATACAAATTTAATTGAAAGTAATCAACAACACAGAAATTTTCGAATTTTTTCTTCTTTCCTTGAGTTTAAGGCTCCACGTGGAGATTTTTTAGTGGTTTGTTGGAAAGAAAAAGGCGAAGTCATGACTGCATAATGTTTCGAAACTATAGTACTTTGGACTCAATTAATGTAACTGCAAAGTCGCTACTAATGAGAGATAACGGAGGAAAAATTACTATGATAAATCGATTAGGACCGACAAAGTGTTTTTACTGTGAGATAAGACAATTTTATATCCATTAGATACATAACGCTGTGTACGCAGTTGCAGACGATACGTTCTTAGCGGCGCAGGCCTTCGTTTTCTTTGCTGCTGGATTTGAAACGTCATCACTGACGATTGGCCATTTATTAATCGAGCTTGCGAAAAGCCCATCGATTCAGGAGAGAGTTCGAGCAGAAGTTTTGGAAGTTCTGGCAAAACACAATGGCGTGATCACGTATGACAGTATAAAGGAAATGAAATATTTGGATGCATGTTTCCAAGGTATAATATACACAATATTTAGAGAGTATACTGTCATATAATAAACAGTATCAATTATAAATCTAATAAGTATTATAGAAGAGATGATATTGTTTAAAAATTTCGAATTAATTAAAATTATAAATAAGGTTTAAAAGTGATTTTAAATATCAATGTGATTTTAATTGAAATATCGTATGCACATTAATAGCATTTCCGTTAATATGTTAAATAATTTTTCAATTTTCAATTCAAAATATAAGAGAAATAGCAAGTTACTTTTCGATACGGTTTCTAAAATATTCAGTTATCATTCTATACGAATGACAACCCACTATAGTGATTAATACGTATGTAATTAAATAGGTCAAATATATTGAAATATCGATGAGTTCTAATTTTTCTTTTATAGAAACTTTGAGAAAGGATCCACTGTTGATGTGGCTATCGAGAAAAGCTTTACGGGATTACACGTTCCCCGGAACAAAAATTAGCATAGAGAAGGGCCAACAAGTCTACTTGCCGGTTCGCGGGATTCAAAGAGATCCGGAAATTTATCCAGACCCGGATAAGTTTGATCCTGAGAGATTCACCAATGAGCAAGCCAAAACCAGACATCCTATGTTCTACTTGCCATTTGGGGATGGACCCAGAAATTGCATAGGTATAGCATGCTTTTCCCTCACTACCTTATATATATATTATTTTTATTAATATCGTTATCATTATTATTATTGCAATTTTATATAATGCAATAAATAATAATAATACAATAGTAATAATGAAATACAATAATTATAATGCAATAGTAATAATAAAATAGAATTATTTAAAATAATAATATAATTAATATTGAAAAATTGCATTGGTACTGCATGCTATTCCCTTACTACGTTATATATATATATTATTTTTATTAATATTGTTACTACTATTATTATTGCAATTTTATGTAATGCAATAAATAATAATAATACAAATAGTAATAATGAAATACAATAATTAGGATGCAATAGTAATAATAAATATAATATAATATAATTATTATTAAGAAATTGCATTGATACTACATGCTATTCTACCTCTCTCTCTATATATATAAACAATATATATATATGTAACACAGTAGTAATGTAAATTATTTCTTATATTCTCATTATTTTGTATAACATAATAAATAATAATTGTAATATAATAATAACGTTATTACAATAATTGCTTTAATTATTATATTATAGTTATTATGTCATGAAATAGCTTCTAATATTAAGTAATATAATTTTTCAATAATTATTTACATATATATTTACATAATGAAATAAGGTTATGCATATATTACGTGTATACTAATTTATATAAATTATTTATAAAAACTGTATATTACTAATGATAACTACATTATGCACTTCATATTCGTGAAATAATTTGGAATAATTTTTCATTCAGGTGCAAGATTTGCAAGATATCAATCAAAGGTGGCACTCATCACTGTCTTATCGAAATTCAGAATCGAGGAATGCGAGAAAACCTTTAAAGAATATGACATAGACAAGAAGTCATTGTTCTTCCTGCAGCCAACACACGGATTGTACGTGAAGATGACTAGGCTCGAGGCATAAAAATCCTTATGTTTTACTTATTTGTAATGAAACTGGCGATATAATGAAAATAGTGAAAACGATGGTATTTTACTTATCTGTCTCTGACTTGGCATTATGCAACATATCATTAGCTACCAATGTTTGTTAAAACGGGTTTTCACGTGGTATAGTTTTAATTGACAGCAGAATTCATACATACATGAATATTATTATACGATTATATTAGGTTTGCAGATTTTAACGCATACAACTGTCTTGTGCACACTGAGATCTATGTAATGCTTGAAATGACAGTAATTATTTATTTATGGAATAGTTTACTATACCTGATCAATCCTACAGGGTCATGAAAATAAATGTAGTTTCTGCATATTTATACCTTCTTTCATCAATAATACACAATGCAGTTGAATATTAACCCTTTGCACTATTAACATCTTGCCCTAGGATTTAAGTTCCGATAGCGTGTACCATAATCAACGGCCCTGACGATCCCACGTCGAGTAATCTCGTCTAAACACGACGAAGAATAACACTTAATTGAGATAGAAAGACACAGATAAAAATTTCCCACGAGCATGATAGCTATTATTTACACAGGCCCTATCTACGAATTACGTCACTCACCCGTGACACTCATGTTTGACCAGATATCCTTACCACGAGTCTCACACGATATTCTAGGCTAAGGAATGGATTCTGTGCTTTTAGATTTCATTTTGATAATTCCCTATAAATATAGGTATTTTGTTTTAAATGTTCCTCCATTCTTAAAGGAATGATTCATTGATTGAATGCACTTTAAACAAATTTGTGTTATTTATTACGTTGACAATAACATTGGAACTTTGCAGAGATGCGATGTTCACAGAATTTCTAGATTAGACTGAATGAAACTGAAGTTGCTGAAGTTACATTCGACAAAATGTAATAAAACCCGAAACGAACGAACAATCCCACTTATGGGATTCTAACGGGGTTCACTAATGTAACGACGCAACAGTCAGCACTGGCCGAATATTCTCTAAACGTAAAACACTCTAACGACGCTATTAAAAGAACTACCTCAATGACTATCTCAAATGTCTCAATGATCAACTCTCTCAACTATCAACTGTCTCGCTATCTTCCAGAGCGGGCCCTTTTGAGCCCGTCTGGATGGCAAGGACTTCCCCCGAAGGAGGTGAAAACTCCCCCCACGTAACGCTCTGGGGTGGAAAGGATTCCTCCTCCAGGTTAGGCTCTTCGAAGGGTCACCCACGCGGGGACCCTTCCCGAGAGGTGCCCGCGGGCGCGTTACCCCCCAGTTTACAATGGGGAAAACCGGGTGTATATCATCAATAGATCGTCCTCAATTGGCGACGATTAATGACGAACTAAATTTCTTGAGGAACGTGGTGTTTATAGTGGACTGTATTTTATGTAGTAGTTTCGGATAACTCTTCTGAACTCTTCGAATGTTATTTGCTGACTGACTGGTACTGACCTAACTAACTTGTGCGATGCACGATCTTTCGGAGCCCATGGTTTCCAAAGGGAAATCGGTTTTCCCATTGGTGGTTGACAGGACCGAGGGTGGGCCCTCGGTCCGCGAATCAGATGCCCCCAAAGAAGGGAGGACCGTCTTCCGCGACCAGGTCTGCCGGTGGAGGAAGCCTCTCCCTCAAAGGGGGTTGCTGGTGGGCCACCCGCACATTCGTGATCCTTCCTGAAGGACCCGTTACTTTATGGCTCCAAAAGTCGCGACATCACACATGGCCTGGTCCCTTTCTTTGCAGGCCTATTGTCAGCCAAATCCCAAGTGCTGTTGCCTGCTTTCTAACATTAATGGCTAAAGAATGCCTCGTGTCAGGTGACCCGCGGGAAATAAAGAATTGTTTGAAATGCATTGAAAATGAAGATAGAAAGGACACGGATTAATTCGAGGGTCTGTAGGCCTTAGTCGTCCTGGGCAGCAGCGCGTGCACGACCGGGGTATGAGTCCTGTAGCCGGACATTGCATATGGGTCTACGGTCAGACCCCATGAGATGATTAATTTCTTCCCCATGTGGCAGGGGCCTGCGTGACCGGCTACAGGGCCTCGCTAGGGACCCTCGGCTTGATTTTGGGTGTTTCGTTGGTTCGTCGATCGCTCTCGTTCTCGAGTAAGTCATGGCAGGGTCTACGGTGGTTGGGTGGGCTAGGTTCAGATCGGGAGGATGCCAAGGCACGAAGTTGTCTTGTACACGGAAGTACGTCTCGTAGGCTAGTCGGTCTTTCGAATGATCGCGAATTCGATCGGGCGCGATCGCGATTTTTAACTTGCTCGCGTGTTTGATATTTCATTCCCTGTTTTTATGGGAACTTGAAAATATCTTAGCGTTGCGATAGTAGAGTTTTATTATACCGAATCGAAATCCCCTTTGTAAGACTCGAAATAAAATAATATGTCAATAGCTTCGCTTTAACTTCTTTCGCTCCAAGTTAGATTAGGGTACCTTTGATACTGATAGCATCAGTAGGTTACGCCACTAGGGCGCATGTCTGGGTCTCGATGCGTAGCCACCTCCACGTGGTGAGACCTGGTAATTGGTATCGTTTTCGAAAGAATAATCTTTTTAAAACGATACCAAGCTAAGAGCTACGCACAAAGTTTAAGATATTTCCTACCTTTTGTAAATTTTCGATGTTTCAGTTAAACATTTGACGATTTCTGGACCTGCGAGAGGTAAGTGGATGGAATTCTTGGCGATGACGTCATTCAAATACAGTTATAGTTCATAAAAATGTATAAATAACCCAATTTGTTATTAATAATAAATTGTTCATAGCGTAAATTTATAATACAAGTCGAAAAATTACTAAATTATAGGTTATTACTAGTATATACAACGTATTTGCGTGAAAATGTATCTATAATTAGCAAAAAGTTAATAAATAACTACATTTATTGTTAATAACAAATATTTTGCAACATATATTAACGATAAAAGTAAAAAAAGTTAATATTTTATTAGCTACTACTTAAACAAACAACGTATTTGCGTGAAAATGTATCTATAATTAGCAAAAAGTTAATAAATAACTACATTTATTGTTAATAACAAATATTTTGCAACATATATTAACGATAAAAGTAAAAAAAGTTAATATTTTATTAGCTACTACTTAAACAAACAACGTATTTGCGTTAAAATATATTCGTAACTTACAAAAAGCTAATAAATTAATAAATTTATTGGTAATAGCAAATTAAAATTGTTGATAACAAATAGTTTGTAACGTATATTAACGATAAAAGTCAAAAAAGTTAATAAATTATTAGTTATTACAGCGGAAATGTAACTTTTAAAGGAATCGGTAAAGTTCGGAAATTTTCGCCGACCTTCGGCCGGCCGCCGCTATATAAGGGGCCCACGCGAAGGCTCGAGCCAGTTGTCGATCCGACTTCGGAGGGTCCGCGTTAATATTTTTTTTTCAGGTACTAATTATTTTTTGTTTCAGCTTTTAATTATCTTTCTTCTTTCAGATTCTATTTCTTTTATTCTAGACTTCATTGTTTGTGCATTCGAATATTTTGTACAATATTCGAATGCTTCGTCGTTGGTTTATTTGTATATCATCGTTGGCTTGATCAATGGCTATTCAATGGCCATTGTCTACTCTCTTGAATAATTTAATAATAATTCCTTCTTTCAGGTACTAATTATTTTTTCTTTCAGGTTTTAATTATCTTTCTTCTTATCTATTTCATTTATTCTAGTTTTCATTGTTTTTGCATTCGAGTACTTTGTACAATATTCGAATGCGTCGTCGTTGGTTTATTTGTATATCATCGTTGGCTAAATCAATGGCTATTCAGTGGCCATTATCTACTCTCTTAAATAATTTAACTATAATTTTTTCTTTCAGGTTCTAATTATTTTTCTTCTTCCAGATTTTATTTCTTTCATTCTATTTGTCTATTTGTTTCAGCATTCGAGTATTTCGTATAATATTCGAATGCTTCGTCGTTGGTTTACTTATGTCTCATCGTTGGCTAAATCTTTCCTTTCACAAATTTTACGACTTCCG
>NW_016909945.1:106881-118053 GCF_001483705.2 Eufriesea mexicana
GTAGAGTTTCAGTATAACGAACCGAAACCCCTTTTGTAAGACACGAAATATAATAAAGTGTCAGTAGAGTCATTTTAACTTAATTCGCTCCAAGTTAGATTAAGGTACCTTTGCTACAGGTAGCGCCAGCAGGCTGCGCCACTAGGGCGCATGTCGGGTCTCGATGCGTAGCCACCTCCACGTGGTGAGACCTGGTAATTGGTATCGTGTCCAAAGAATAATTTTCTGAAAACGATACCAAGCTAAGAGCTGCGCACAAAGCTTAAGATATTTCCTATCTCTTGTAAATTTTCAATGTTCCCTTTGGAATTTGAAAATAGAGAGTGGGCAATATCTGTTTAAATGATATTTAAATGAAGAGGAATTAAGCTAACATGAAAAATGCAAGTCCTTCGATTTAGTTGAAACTTTACAGCTTTATAGATATCTTCATACACTTTGAGAAAATATATCATTATAGCCACAATTACTCAATAGGTTTTGAAATATTTGTGATTAAAGTTTCATTACTTCCCGAATTATAAATTTATTTCTGTTGTGTTTTAGGTTAAGTTGTATCGTAATGGCGACGATCGAGAATTGCTATAGTCGAGGACGAGCGTTAAATTCCCATTCACAGGTTTGATAGTTTTTCCAATATATTATTTATTTTGTATTCATTTTTCATTGTAAATAAACAATTGTAAATAAAATTTCTTGATAAAAAATTTATTTTTTACGCTTTCTTATGCTAGTGTATATTTATTACAAAATAATAAGAATATTATGCAAGGAAAATACTTTTCTATAGCAATCTTATTTACTACAGGAAATACAAAGCCTATCGCTCATGTAAGTACTAATTATTAAATTAAATATTGTATATAAATGTTGCCTATAATTCCAACTTTGCTGTGCAGCTATAAATGTTCATGAATTAATTATAAAAACTTGGCAATTTATTAATTTTCTACTGTCGAATTGATTTCTAGTATCCATTCGAATAAAAATGATACCGCCTGCGATCAGCGCCATCTATGATTTAGGCTCAAAAAGCAAGAAAGTAATAGGAATATAGAATAGGTAAGGAGGTCGTCGAAGTACTGATCACTTGACAGACAAGGACATAGAGGGGATAGAAAAGGATAGAAGGGCTCCGGCAGAGAAAAATTAATTAAGTACTCAATTTCTGTAATTAATTTATGAACTTCTATAATTTCATTGCAAAGCTGGAACTTCAGGCTACATTCTTATATAATTTTCGTAAAGAATTTAACTCTAGATTGTTAGTTATTAACTTTTGTATAATTGCGTCTATGATTTCGTTACGGCGGCCATCACGATTTTCCGTAAAAATATTTAATACTGAACGAAATTAGAAGCAAAATGTGAACAAAAGTAATATGTGAAGACGCTCCAGGATGTCGTTTATATAATGCGTGCATGAAAGTCATAAATTGATTACGCCGAAGATAGTAATTAATGAAAAACCAATGGCGTCTTCGACAACAATTCAATGAATCCGTAGAATAATAATTAATAATTAATTAATTAGGGACAAATTTATATCGAAAAATATATTGGAAAGTTCGTGAATGATCTGTCTTTACGATGCAATTATAAAAGTTCATAAATTAATCGCAGAAATTGAGTAATTAATTAATTTTCTAATAAAAATTCAAACAACAACGCTCAGCACCACCTATGATTTTTATCTAGAAGTTTGTGCTCCGTTAGTTCCAATAAAAAACTATAGGTGGCGCTGACTGTTCCTTTTTGAATTTTTTTTAGAAAATTAATTAATTACTCAATCCCTGCGATTAATTTATGAACTTTTATAATTGCACCGTAAAGATAGGTCCTTTAAGAACTTTCCAATATATTTTTCCATATAAATTTGTCTCCAATTAATTAATTATTAATTATTATTCTACGAAGTGTTTGAATTCTTGTCGAAGACGCCATTGTTTTTTCATTAATTATTATTCTTTACGCAATTAATTTAGGAAACTTTATGCACTCGTTAAAAAAACAATGTTCTTGCGAATCTTCTCATATAACTTTTGATCACATTTTGCTTCTAGTTTCGTTTAGTATTAAATTTTTTCACGGAAAATCGTGATGGTGCCCGTTATGAAATCACAGATGCTATCAAACAAAAATTAATAACTAACAATTTAAAGCTAAATTCTTTACGAAAATTATATAGGAATGCAGCCTGAAGTTCCAGCTTTGCAATGAAATTATAAAAGTTCACAAACTTTTTATGGAAATTGAGTAATTAATAATTTTTCACTGCCGGAGCCCTTCTATCCTTTTCTATCCCCTCTATGTCCTTGTCTGTCACGTGACCAGCTCTTCGACGACCTCCTTGCCTATTCTATATTCCTACTACTTTCTTGATTTTTCAGCCCAAATCATAGATGGCGCTGATCGCAGTCGGTAAAATTTTTACTCAAACTAGATACCACTTCTGGTTTGGCGCTAATAATACACCTTAATAAATCAATTCGACAGCAGAAAATTAATAAATTTTCAAGTTTTTGTAATTAATTCGTGAACATTTATAGCTGCGCAGCAAAGTTGGAATTATAGACAACATTCTTAAACAATGTTCAATTTAATAAAGCGCTAATAATACACCTTAATAAATCAATTCGACAGCAGAGAATTAATAAATTTCCAAGTTTTTGTAATTAATTCGTGAATATTTATAGCTGCGCAGCAAAGTTGGAATTATAGACAACATTCTTAAACAATGTTCAATTTAATAATCAGTTACTAGTAAATAAGATTGCTATAAAAAAGTGTTTTTCTTACATAATATTCTTATTAAGTAATAAATATATACTGGCCTAGGAAAGGGTAAAGAATAAATTTGTTTATTAAAAAGATTTATTTACAATTGTTTATTCACAATGTTTTCATAGGCGAAAAATGAATAGAAATTAAAAAATAGATTGAAAAAAAAATACTAACCGGAATCGAACTCCGGGTCCTCGAGCATAGAAATTCTCGACTATCACCGTTAGGCTACAATTCCAATTAAAATATATCGAAAATAAAGGTTTAATTAGCAAAGTAATAAAACTTTAATCGCAAATATCTCGAAAACTACTGAATAGTTGCTGCTATAATGGTACATTTTCTTAAACTGCATGACAAGATCTATAAACCTGTAAAATTTGAACCAAAATCGGTGACCCGATGGACTTGCACTCTCCTTGTTAGCCGTATCGTATCTGTTCGACATAAATTAATATCACGGAACAGGAATGTCGTGGCTGTTATTTCTGTTATTACACCTAAATCGGCCAAGCCACAGGGGTTATCTCCCCGGAGTAAATCTTTTCTGATACCTTATAGTTTTACAGGGGCAAAAGTCGTTATACGAAACGGTCATACGGCGATCTACGCGATTCATCGTGATCTCAATATTTACTCCGCGTCGGATCTCCGCGATCCCTAGAGATCAGTTCACGAAGGAGGATTCCGTGTCAGCAAATCCGAAGATCCATCTAGCTGCTTTAGATGGTTCAAGGAACTGCATTGGTAACACTGTGAAAAATCTATTACTGTGACCAGGCATTGCTGAGTTTCTGCAATAAGGAGGTAGTTGTAGTCTCCATTGGACTGCATAGATTTACATTTTCCTGCTATACTAATTAATTTTGGGTATTTTGAAAGTAATTAGTACATTGTGCTCCAATTTTTGAGATTCGTTATAAATACAGGGTGAGCGACATAATTTGACCACATTGGTTGTTTTCATTGTAAATAAGTTGATTTTTACTGGTTTTGTTGTGTACTTAATCTAACCCAAATCTAAGTTTATTATCCTGATGATTCCTTTATGTACGACTATTTATGACAGAATAATTTTTCATTATAATTGTTCGCTAATAAGTGAATAATTTGTTATAGTACATAATTGGTTATGTTATTTCTCAGATATGGGGAAGTTTTGTTGTCAAACGTTGCATGGTTCGAAGGAATCCAAAAGGGTCAAAAGAATCAAATGATTCGAAAGAAACTGAATGATTCAGATAAGAATAAATCGAACTTAAAACCGAATTTAAAATGGTCTTAAAAAGAAAACGGGCAATTTGAATGACGATTTATGTATTCAATTTCGTCCGAGTCATTAGGTTTCTCTTGAAAAATCCAAAAGGGTCAAAAGAATCAAATGATTCGAAAGAAACTGAATGATTCGGATTAAATCGAACTTAAAACCGAACTTAAAGTGATCCTAAAGAAAACGAGCAATTTGAATCACGATTTACATATTCAATTTCGTCCGAGTTATTAGGTTTCCCTTGAAAAATCCAAAAGGGTCAAAAGAATCAAATGATTCGAAAGAAACTGAATGATTCGGATTAAATCGAACTTAAAACCGAACTTAAAATGGTCTTAAAAAGAAAACGGGCAATTTGAATGACGATTTATGTATTCAATTTCGTCCGAGTCATTAGGTTTCTCTTGAAAAATCCAAAAGGGTCAAAAGAATCAAATGATTCGAAAGAAACTGAATGATTCGGATTAAATCGAACTTAAAACCGAACTTAAAGTGATCCTAAAGAAAACGAGCAATTTGAATCACGATTTACATATTCAATTTCGTCCGAGTCATTAGGTTTCTCTTGAACTATTCGATTTTCTGAACTTCCTTACTCAATTCGTTCCGAATTTCGAATTACTCGGATACTCGAACAAATTCGACACGATCAATAAGAATCAGACGCTTATCGCAGAGTAAATGAATTCAAATATCACAGCGTGAATGACTTTCCACTGTTTTCCTTTCGACAGCGAGTATAATAACCGGTTAGGTTAACCGGTTCGGCGTCTGGCCTCCATAACGCAACGCGGTAGTTACTGACGCGCAGGAGAGGTGGCGCTAGGGATACCAGTATGGAGAGTAGACGAATCAACGGCGTATCTCCGCGCGGAGAAATGTTTCTCGCGAGCCATCTCGACAATCTCAGACAGTTGCGAGTTAACAGAAGATTATGTCAACTTGCAAGTCATACTAACAGGACTGAATTCTTCGGAGATATCGGGCTGAATAAGTAAGCACTGTGATCCCGGACGTGAACAGAAACGGTGATCGCGATTGAGGTTTAGAATTAGGAGGGGGTAGACTCGCTGTGAACCGATACGTTGCTGTTGTTCCCTCGGTTCTGAAGCAGGGAGATTCATGTTGGTGAACAGTGTTTTGGAAGAAAAGTTTGAAGACTAATAAGTCAGGAAATTATATACAATAGGATGACTTGGCCAGTGATCGAGACAATTGGATTAGCAGTCACTTTATTGGTCCTGCTGTATTATTACTCGAAATCGAAATTAGAGTATTGGCATAAACGAGACATCAAAGGACCAAAGCCGTTACCTTTCGTTGGCAACTTCAAGGATATATTTCTGGGAAAAGCCTCTGTAAACGACTGTTTCGAAGAAGCGTACTATAATTTTAGAAATGAGAAGGTGGTTGGACTGTACGTCGGACATACGCCACTGTTGGTACTGAGGGACCCGGAAATTATAAAGAATGTTCTCATTAAAGATTTCTCCATATTTGCTGACAGGACGTTCCACTCTCTGCCATCGGTATGTAATATTGTACTGTGCATACGTAACAATCGTGTATCATTATTTTGATCACATCAACATGATATTTGTAACTGATCTGCGTAACATGGGAAATTTATAGTAACGTTACAAATGATAACAGTTTCTAAGTGGAATTTTTAAAGCTTGCTTCTATTTTCTTATTACTGAGCAGACGATATATTACATTTCATCAAGCTGTCTTTTATTCTCTTTTTAATATAAAGATTTGCAACTCAGTACTTAACGTTTATCAGTAAGTGAAAGATAATTTTATTTAATCAATTACAAGAGTGTATCACGAACGATGGATACCATCTTGAATGTCGTTAAAATTAAGAAAGAAAAAGTGAATACCGTTTACAAAAAGAATGAATAAAAAAAATAAACATGAAAAATAATATAAAAATTAAAAATACAAATTATTGATATAAAAAGAGGACCAATTCAACGATTCGTAACAATTCACTACTTTATTAAGCTCGTGTAAAATTTTCAAATTTAATTTGATTTCTAGACAATACTGGGTAGAGAACAGTACTAATCACGATCTTTTTGTAGGAATCTGTACAAAATTATAACTGTGGTCAAAATATTTTACGTGATAATGTTAATTAAAAAGCTCGATATGAGTATATTTTCTATAATAAAGTAAAAGTATAATATAATGTAATAAGATAATAGAATTACAAAAATTATTAAAATTATTATTAACCCCTTGTCCTACGATTTAAGATTCAACAGCGTGGTCCCAAAACGTAAACAAAACTGCCGAGCCTTCGAGCCATTCCACGGCTCGGCAAATCTGCCTTAAGTTATACCAGTTGCATACGACTTACGTGGGATGTCGTACCTATTAGAAAAATATAATTCGGGAAAAGTTAATTTAATAAATTACAAAAATCCAAGTGAAAAATTAAAAACAAATAAATGATTCAAACTAAATGATATATTAAATTAAACAACAAACAATAAAGGTTAATCGAAGTGGGGCACATCAACAAACCACGAGCGTTACACGTGGTATTTACACTTGGCCTGACCGACGTACCACGTTCCAGGCCCGTGATAGTCAGTCTTGACCCGACCGATGCACCACGTGCCTGGCTCGTGATAATCAGTTTCGGCTCGGAAACCCGACCACGAGTCTCACACGTGGTCGTAGCCCAAAGAGTTAATCGACCTCGTAACAGCAAAATAAACTAAACTGATCACATGCTACAGACTAGTATTGTGATTCATGATTCCGAATATTTACTATACATTTCCTTATTTTTCAATGCTAGAATAAATTGTTTACTAATTGGACAATATTTTGTGACCCTAATAGGTATAGCAATCTCTCTACGAATATTGAAATATTCTTATGGACGCCAATGAGACTCCAACTAGTCCATCAATTTATCAGGTACATCTATCGTTGCATATTTTTCAGGTGGAGCCATTAAACGAACACCTCTTCATACTGGATTCAGAGAGATGGAGGCCTTTAAGAGCCAGACTTTCGCCTGTCTTCACCTCCGGCAAGCTGAAGGAGATGTTTCACTTGTTGGTAGAGTGCGCGAACCAATTTGAAAAGTATCTGGACAACGTAGTGGAGAAGGGAGAGTTCATCGAGTGTCGTGACATCGCTGCGAAATTCACCACCGACGTGATCGGTTCTTGCGCCTTCGGTATCGAGATAAATGCACTCGCCTCTGAAGACAGCGAGTTTCGCCGGATGGGCAAGAAAATCTTTCAAACGAGCTTAAAGTCGGTGTTTAGAGACAGACTGAGGGATTTCCCGTGGTTGTTTAAGGTCCTTGGACCGTTCACTGTCGATCAAGACATCGTTGAGTTCTTCACGAAGATCACGAAGGAGGCTATAGACTACAGGATCAAGAACAACGTGCGAAGATACGATTTTGTTGACACATTGGTGGATCTGAAGCAACATCCGGAGAAACTTGGACAGAAAAGTAAGGTACTTTTGAATTCTATTTTCGTTTTTGTCTTAGGCTTTGATCCACATGGAACTCTCTTTAGGAGCAAGTTTGGAAGTTGAAAAGTGAGGTTATGTCTGTGTAACATTTCGAAACTTCGGTTCTTTGAACACCACTGATGTCACTACAGAAACTGTTCTAATGGGAGTAGGTGTATTTTATTTAATCCTGATTTTATTAAATAATAAATATATATATAAATATATATAAAAGTTACTGCGACTAATTGTGTAGAAGGCTGTACTCAGTACTTTATTGTCATTTGGCAATATCTCGAGGGATAACTGATCGATCTATTGATCATTCTAGAATTGCTATGGAACTTAGATGATCAGTGAATATATTAATCCAATTGCTATAGTAGTTATAGTATCATTATAGTATATTATAGTATTATTCATCAACAATGAAGAAATTATATTCTATTTTAATTAAAAAGAGTTTGCTGTTTAAAATTTTACATGCAAATTTGATTCAGTTCTAACTTAATTGACTCACCCTGTATTCTGTGCTTTATATCTTAGTCTAACAATAAGATCCATTCTAATGAAAGAAACATAGTATTTACCCATACATATGTGCCTATAATTATAAAAGTGGTCTAAGTCATCGACTTAAGAGGAACGATTTTATTATTTATTTCGTGTTGCATTCATTTATATTACGACAAAATATATTTATTTTCTACAAAACAGTGAAGAATCGAATCGTTAGATTGAGTTTGTAGCTTTATCGCAATTAATTTCATAATTTATCGCGTATTTAAAGGCCGAAGCTTTTAAAATTTCAGAAGCAAATATAAGTGACTTAGACCACTTTCATAATCACAGGCACATATATAATTAGAAGTGAGATATATGCATATATGGTACAAAATACATTTTTAAAAAAGATAATTCAAATTGGATACGAAGTAACTTCCAAAATACACGTACAAACATGATAAAAAGTGAGATAGAGATGTGATAAAAAATGATCCAGATATCACACGTTTGGAATAATTAATATGATATTCCAATCTGAAATTAGATACTATTCTGAGAATTTTTCTTTAATTTTCTTCACGATATATATACTCGAGAAATTTGATGGTAACAAAGGTTAAATTATCAAAATATTAATGAAAGATCGGAAAGAATTGGAAAGTTTTTCAATTCGATAAGCGATTTAAAAATGTAAAGAGTAAACAAAATTATCAAAATTACACATTCTCCTCTGAAGCACACCAGTATCTTGTGCCACGTAAGTATTTGTCGTGAATTAATTTCTTCTTTTCGAGTTGAAATTGAGAACGTCGTCGCTAATCAGTGAGCTATAAATAAGAATATTTTTATCTTCTGCTTGGTACAAGCTTCATTTTTAAATTAACTTTATAATTACACGATTTTTATGAAACTAGTAAAACATGATATTTATACCTCTTTTTTAAAATTTTTTTTCATCTTTCACGCGAAATATGATTTGCTAAAGACAAAGTGATTTGAAGCGAAAAACAAAGTGTCTGTATTTACTCTGCGAGATAATACATCTTTATATTCATTCGAAATACAATGTTATAGGTGCAGAAGCAGACGATACATTTCTGGCGGCCCAGGCCTTTGTTTTCTTTTCTGCTGGATTCGAAACGTCTTCCCTAACGATTAGCCACATAATAATAGAGTTTGCAAAGAATCCATTGATTCAGGAGAAAGTTCGAGCAGAAGTACTGGAAGTTTTGGCAAAAACCAATGGCGTGATCACGTATGACTGCATTAAGGAAATGAAATATTTGGATGCATGTTTCCAAGGTATATTACCCACAATTCTTAACCCTTTGACAGCCACGTCGAAATCCCATGTTTCCCTCGAGACACCATGGGAGTGCACAGCTAGATGCAAGATTAGTTCTAATATTTTTCTGATGTGTTAATAAAAATTTTTAATTGTTCAATGGGGCACTTTTTATTCCAAAGTATCTTCTAATTAGCGGTTAGGTTAATTTTCATTCGATATAATTCGATGTTGTTCAAGTAGTTCAAGCCCTCTGGTCACCAATGACCACCGTGGTGTCACAGGAGAAACCATGGCTGGTCATATATGACCAATGTGGCAGTAAAAGTATTAAAGAGATAGTATTGTTAGTGGTGGATGAAATTTTAATAACAACAAGAACAATTCTTTATTTAATTAGAAAGATTGTAAAACACAAATATAACGTTTAAATATAATTAATTTCTCACAATTACTCTATCACAGGACTTCTCGCTATTATAACTCAATTGCAACTAACGTATCCAAAATTATTCACCTTTTTTTCTTTCTTCTTCATACATTACATTCACGTACACAATTCACACACAACTCAATCATTACACGCATACTCATTTATCATAATAACCTGAATTCATTACATATTGGAATCCCATGCATACTTGTTCCACTCATCTCAACACATATATACTCAAAAATCTATGTAACCACTAGCACAAGTATTTCGTTATGTGGTACATAAATAGTATCAATTATGTACTGATAAGTGTTAAAGAGATAGTATTTCGTTATGCAGTATATAAATATTATCAATTATGTACTGACAAGTATCATAGTGGAGACGAATATCGTTTCAAAAAATGTTGTATTAATTTAAATTATAAATAAGGTTTAAAGAAGTTTGAATTAACTTGATTCTAAGTAGAAAAAGATGTAATTTTATTATAAAACTTGTTCAATGATTTTTGGAAGTATCCTATGTACCTTAATTACTAGTTCCTTTGATATAAGGAGAACAAGTATAGATTATTTTTTAATACAAATAATAAAGCTCTAAATTATTTTTAGGCGTAAATAAATAAATAATTTATTAAGTTACATTTAAAAATAAATAGAGAATTATTCAATTAATTTTTAATATATGCAGGAATATTAAATTTATTTTTCGATACAACTAATGAAATATTCAGTTCTTTGTCAGTACGAACGACAAAGTATAATAGTATAGTGATCAAAGGAGTTTCAGTGTGTTGTTTATCGATTAAAAGTTTGTTGTGTGCACGTCAAATTTATTCGAATACCGTTGCTTCTGATTTTCCTTTTACAGAAACATTGAGAAAGTACCCAGTGCTGTTGTGGCTGTCGAGAACAGCTTTACAGGATTACACGTTCCCGGGGACAAAAATTAGCGTAGAGAAGGGACAGCAAGTCTACTTACCGGTTCGCGCGATTCAAAGAGATCCGGAAATTTATCCAGAACCGGCTAATTTTGATCCTGAGAGATTCACCGATGAGCAAGCCAAGACTAGACATCCTATGTTCTTCTTGCCATTCGGGGATGGACCAAGAAATTGCATAGGTACAGCAAGCTTTTCTCTCACTACCTTATATATATATGTTATTCTATATATTATTTTTATTAATATTGTTATTATTATTATTATTATTATTATTGTGATTTTGTATAATACAATAAATAATAATAATACAATAGTAATAATGAAATACAATAATCAGGATGCAATAGTAATAATAAAACAGAGTTATTTAAAATAATAATATAATTAATATTAAAAACTTGCATTGGTACTGCATGCTATTCTCTCACTATGTTATATATATATATATATATTATTCT
>NW_016909945.1:118416-129975 GCF_001483705.2 Eufriesea mexicana
ATTAATAATAATTATAATATAATAATAACGTTATTGCGATAATTGTTTTAATTATTATATTATAATTATTATGTAATGAAATAGTTTCATATATTATATATTAAGTAATACAATTTTAAAATAATTATTTACATACGAAATAACGTTATGCACATATTATATGTATACTAATTTATATAAATTATTTATAACAATTATATATTACTAATGATAACCATAATATGTACTTTATATTTGTGAAATAATTTTGAATAATTTTCTATTCAGGTGCAAGATTTGCGAAGAATCAGTCAAAGGTGTCAATCATCAGTATCTTATCGAAATTCAGAATCGAGGAATGCGAGAAAACGTTCAAAGAATATGACATAGATAAGAAGTCATTGTTCTTCCTGCAGCCAACACACGGATTGTACGTGAAGTTGACAAGACTCTAAGCATAAGAGCATTTGCATTTCGACAATTTGTAGTGAAATTAATGATACATTGAGTATAGTGAAAATGATAATATTTTACTTATCATTCTACTTTATATTGTATGATATATCGTTTGCTTTTAATGTTTGCTAAAATAGTTCCTTGCTTGATATACTCCTAACTCATAAGAGAATTCACACAAACATGAACATTATTGTATGATTATGTTACATTTACAGATTTTAACACACACAATTATCTTCTGCACTTGAGATTTGTGTAGTGGTTGAAATAGAAGATATTTTTTATTTATGAAATTGTTTGTTATACTTAATTAATCGTGCATCATCAAAAGTATAAATTTAATTTCTGCATATCGATACTTTCTTGCAAATAATAATATTCAATGCACTTGAGTATTAATCCTTTGCACTTTTCATTCTCTTTTTAGACAATTTCTATAGACAGTTCTATAATTTCAAGTATTTTATTTTAAATGTATCTCCAGAGATGGTTCACAGATAGGATGGAATTTAAACAAATTTTTGTTATTAATTACATTGATAATAACATTGGAACTTTGCAGAAATATTCATCGAATTTCTAAATAAGAACGAATGAAATTAAAATTGGCTTACACTTGACAAGGGATTTTAATAGATTAACATTCAATAAAATTTGCATTCTACGTGGACTACATTACCAAAGTAACAAGAATAAAACACGAAAATTGAAATGAAAATGAAAAATAGACAAACAAATTGATAGACAGAATTGAAATAAAAATGAAAAATAGATAAACAAATTAATAGAAAGAATTGAAATAAAAGTGAAAAATATATAAACAAATTACTGGTCCTTTATAACTAACCACGCTATATATACTATACTATATACTATTAGTATATATACTATATTTGAAAAATTATCACGAAAAATAGTTGCACAATTATATTTCTTAAGAAGCTTTCACAGTTGCACACTAGAGTAAAACTCTGAATAAGAATAAAACTCGAAAATTTAAATAAAAATGAAAAACAAACAAACAAAGTGATAGATAGAATTGAAATAAATATGAACAATAGATAAATAAATTAATAGACAGAATTGAAATAAAAGTGAAAAGTACATAAATAAATTACTAGTTCTTTATATCTTCCACGCTATATATACTATTACTATATATACTATTCTATATACTATACCCGGAAAATTATCAAGAAAAATCACAGAAAATAAATAAACAAATCGGTATACAGAATTGAAATAAAAATAATATATAGATAAACAAATTAATGGACAGAATTAATCAATAAAAGTGAAAAATATATGAACAAATTACTGGTCCTTTATAACTAACCACGCTATATATACTATACTATATACTATTAGTATATATACTATATTTGAAAAATTATCACGAAAAATAGTTGCACAATTATGTTCCTTACGAAGCTTTCACAGTTGCACACTAGAGTAAAACTCTGAATAAGAATAAAACTCGAAAATTTAAATAAAAATGAAAAACAAACAAACAAAGTGATAGATAGAATTGAAATAAATATGAACAATAGATAAATAAATTAATAGACAGAATTGAAATAAAAGTGAAAAGTACATAAATAAATTACTAGTCCTTTATATCTTCCACGCTATATATACTATTACTATATATACTATTCTATATACTATACCCGGAAAATTATCAAGAAAAATCACAGAAAATAAATAAACAAATCGGTATACAGAATTGAAATAAAAATAATATATAGATAAACAAATTAATGGACAGAATTAATCAATAAAAGTGAAAAATATATGAACAAATTACTGGTCCTTTATAACTAACCACGCTATATATACTATACTATATACTATTAGTATATATACTATATTTGAAAAATTATCACGAAAAATAGTTGCACAATTATGTTCCTTACGAAGCTTTCACAGTTGCACACTAGAGTAAAACTCTGAATAAGAATAAAACTCGAAAATTTAAATAAAAATGAAAAACAAACAAACAAAGTGATAGACAGAATTGAAATAAATATGAACAATAGATAAATAAATTAATAGACAGAATTGAAATAAAAGTGAAAAGTACATAAATAAATTACTAGTTCTTTATATCTTCCACGCTATATATACTATTACTATATATACTATTCTATATACTATACCCGAAAAATTATCAAGAAAAATCACAGAAAATAAATAAACAAATCGGTATACAGAATTGAAATAAAAATAATATATAGATAAACAAATTAATGGACAGAATTAATCAATAAAAGTGAAAAATATATAAACAAATTACTAGTCCTTTATAACTAACCACGCTAAATATACTATACTATATACTATACCAGAAGAATTACCACGAAAAATAGTTGCACAATTATACCCCCTAAGAAACTTTCACAGTTGCACTCCGGAGTTCTTAAATCAGTAATTCTTCAAACCACGCCAAAGTTAGTACATTTCTTCCCTCCAGTCCTGTTTAATTTCAGAATGCAAATTCGAAGCCAAATATAAAGTTCCAGAAGAGCTTGAACTCGGTAATTCCAAAAATAAAAATACTTTCCACATCCCGTTTAAGCACCCTTTAAACTCATAATGTCTCCCTCTATCTCCCAGGTAGACACTCCTTCACCATAAGCCCCCGGTATTAAGTGGAAAAGCAATGGTAAACGAAAGGTTTGTAAACGGTTTTAACAAACGGTCCTCGGTGATCCTCTTTCACGTAGCCGTATCGTATCCGTTCGACGGGAATTAATATCGAGGAATTGGAACGTCGTACCTGTTATTTTTATCGTTACACCTAAATCGACAGAGCCACAGGGGTTACCTCCCCGGAGTAAATCGTTTCTGATATCTTATAGTTTTACAGGGACAAAAGTCGTTATACGAAACGGTCAGAGGACGATCTACGAGATTCATCATGATTCCAATATTTACCCTGAGTCGAATCCCCTGGATCCCGAGGGTTCAGTCGAAGAAGGAGGATTCCGTGTCAGCAAATCCGATGTCCCACCTAGCTGCTTTGGACCCGATTCAAGCGACTGCATCGGTAACGCCGTGAAAAATCTATTACTCTATCCAGGGATTTCTGCGTCTCTCAAGTATCGAATTAGTGCGATTTCTCACGCAGGTATTCTTCCCTGTCAGGTAGTCTGTTGAGAGTGACTGTTCGGTATATGCTATGTGGATTCCTTTGGATTAGGTGTAGAGTAATTTATGATAATACAGGGAACAGTGTAATTTAAAATTAATATAGTTTCTCAATTTTTTCCTGTCAAAAATTATGATAATACAGATGTTTTTGGTTATACGCAATTAAAAGGAAAAATGTAGTAATTTAATCAATTTAAATAATATTATATTTTAAGTAAATTTATAAAGTTAAGTAAAATTTAAGTAAGTAAATTTAAATTTCTTTTTTGAAAGTAAATTTTTATGAGTGAAAACATGTGCATAGTGATTGCAGAAAAATGAATTTTAGGATATTGTTGAAAATATTTAAAAAACAACTTTCAGTTTCATTTGGGTTCTGAGAATTAAAATTACGATAATAAAGATGTTTTTGGTTATGCAGAATTAAAAAGAAAAAATGAAATAATTTTTAAAGGAAATTTTTATAAGTCAAAATATATGCACAATGATTGCAGAAGAAGGAATTTTAATTTTAATATTGTTGAAAATATTTAAAAATCAATTTTCAATTTTATTTGGGTTCTGAGAATGTTTTATCTTGCTTGGTATATAGATTAATATTAAAAATAGACTTTATGTGAGATATTTGGAAAAGAACTACGTTTTATTTTGAATTTGGACATAATAAAATATTCCAATGCTATTTTCTCATTTCATTAATTGTTAGGTGTTCCTAAATTGTTCAAATTCCTTTTAAAATTATTCTACTCATATACTGGTAATTGTTATGTGAAATATTTCGCGTTATAAAATGAAATGGGAAAAGTGACTATGTTCGTAACCTCATTCTGCTTGTTCTCATTTTCAACGATAGTCTATGTAAAACTTTATTAAAGAAACGTTTTAAATTCTCATAAGAATATGATAATCTTCATAACGTGTGTAACATGCACACTTTGACAGAGGGAAGGCATGGCGTGACAAAGATGAAGCAGAGATGGCATTCGAGGCCAAGGGGTTAAAACGAGCAGCTCTCGTTTCTTGAAGCGTGCTTTAAAGAATTCGTGGTGCTCGCTCTCGCTATTTTCGTCGTTATTCCCTTGAAACGTGGCATAAAATGTTTCCTTTGTTTAAAGAAATATCGTCCTTTACCTCATCGTGACTTTCCCTCTCTCTCTCTTTCTTTACTTCGCTCTCTTCCTTTGTTCTTCCTAAATAGAAGAAGATGGAGCATCCCCAATTTCACAAAGTGAATTCATCCAGCTATTCTTGGAGCCTATGTTCCTGTTTAAGTGTGAACAACTATACCAGCAATGTCAAATAATTCATTTTAAGTAACATAAACAAACTGGTAACATATAAAAATTAGTAATGATATTTTACAAATTATATTTATTTCTTTAGAAATTATTATAGCTAGCAAAACTAGTAAAACATGCTATTTATATTTCTTTTTTCGGATTGGTTATGTAATATTTATAATTTTAGTCTGCATACAGAAAAATGTAGACAAATTTACTCTATAATAGTGGAAGTTGATTTTATTGTTAATAAAGTGTTACGAAGATCTCTAATATACACTAATTATGAGGTACTTGATAATTATTAATCATTCTTTCAATTTGATAACTTATTTACTTATTTATAAACAAACTACGTATACCTATTTTTATTACTATTACTATATTACCTATTACACTAAATTATACTATATTACCAATTTTTCAATGTACTATAAATATAATATTTGTTATAACAACAGGAAAAGGAAGAAATAGAAAAATAAAAATTAAAAACACAAGTCAAGTATGCGACAAAAATCATGAATTATTTTTGACTAAAATAAGGCCAACGAGGATTATGGTTTGAAGAATTTAAGTTCCAGTGGTTTATCGTGTCATCTTTTTATCGTGGTAACTGAAAACAAGATACAGGTGTTGCAGACCCTAAGACGATTTTTCATTTAACTCACTAGCGCCACCACGGCTCATATCTACGGTAAACATTACAATATCGTGTATATCGTTGAATCATTCTCTAATATTTTACCGATACAATCTTCTAATTTTTATTTCACTACGCGTACCATATTGTTTACACAATATCGTCCTCAACAAATTATTCGGCCGTTCATGTACGACCGTACTCGTGAAAGGGCTAATATCGAAGTCACGATGAGTCATGAGAAATCCAGCATCTGCTGTATTATCGCGAAGAGACATCTTATAATTCCGAGTACCCCACATCGCGTGGCCAGTGTGTATTTTGAACTTAACCCCTTTCTTAGGGTGCGCCCCAGAAACTTATTGCGGAAGCAATAAACTTCTTTCCTGAGCACCCCATTGTCGAGTTTTCTGGGCTCTTAGTAACCTCGTCGTAATTGTGACGAACGTGACACGTCCTATCTCATTCAATGAACCCCTTTGTCACCGACACGAGAGATTATAATCGGGGGATAAGCAGCTCTCCGTGATCGATAACCCTTATTTCTCCATTTCTTCAGAGATACATTCCTATAACCTGTATGGGAAAATATAAAAAGATTCTGTACTTCTTTCCACGTGTGTTTTGCTTCTCTGAATATAGCAACGAAGTAAAAATCTTGAAAATCTTATTATTATCTTTCCCCCACTTTGCAAAGGTGGTTTCACGTCACTGTAAAATAGATATAATACAACATAAATGAAAAATTTCTTTCTGTCAGACCTTTAATTACAATCTTAGCTTCACAATTATCGACTCATTTGTTAAAAAAAAAAAATAATAGTAATATTAATAATAAAAGGAAATAAATTAAGCATAAAATATACCAGAGCTACTTTTGGTATAACAATTATTACTATCTTTTATTACAAAAAAATAATAGAAAATAGATTCGAGGATTTGAAAACTACCCTAAAGGATTTGAATGAAAATAATAAGAATAATAATAATAAAAGGAAATGAATTAAGTATAAAATATACCAGAGCTACTTTTGGTACAACAATTATTACTATCTTTTATTACAAAAAAATAATAGAAAATAGATTCGAGGATTTGAAAACCACCCTAAAGGATTTGAAGATCGTTAGAAACGGGAACATCAAAGAAAATGTATAGCTCAGATCGATAATATCGAACTTGCAACAACCGATAATCCCTGATGCCACTTTTCCCTGTGCAACATGGGCGAATTTTCATGGCAGCCCGGGGCGATCGAAGCGCACGTGCGCGAATCGAATCCTGATGGAGGTGTACCGGGAACGACGTGTACAATTCGCGTAATTATATAATCGTGTCGTAAATTTATTACGATTGCACGCCGTTCGCTGTGTACCAGGGATGAAGGGAAGACGAGACGAGAAAGGGGGAGCGAAAAATGTTATTCCCTTTGTGGAGGCCCACGTGACAACGTCGCGACAAAAGCCGAGGAAGCACGAGCCGCGATACATATTTATGAAAATGTTCAGTGGAAAGTTCGACATTCAAATGGGACGGTTTTCAATTGCAGGCGGGAAAGTTTTTTCTCACGAGCGAGAGAAAAGCTGGCCGCTGTTTGGATAACGGTCTGGTCGACTTTCCCTATAGAAATATTGCAACATTTCGGGACATACGAATCCATTTTTGCCCTTTCTACCGCCGTTTAATAGGTTCCGTCGCGTGTTTGCGTTGCAAACGGGCCGAAAGTTTCGCGAAAATCGGCTGAGCCGCAGGAGTGGCTATTAAGTTCGTCAGACTGCCGACGGAGGGTAGTAGGGTAGCCTTTCCTGTTACGTGCATGTGTCGCGACTAGATGGTACGGCAGTTTGGCATAAATGTTTGATATATTTTCAATTATTGCATCTGTAGATCAAGAAAATCATAGATTAACCAATCGATTTGTTGTAATAAAGAGGGGATCGTTGTAATCCGGTCTATAAAAATTGACTCTTTGAGAATTTTTTTCTAAGGAACCATGGTACATATTGTCATGCAGTTTTCGCACATGGGTTTACGTATATTTACAGAATATTGAGAATTTTTTTCAAACGAAATTAATGAAAATTGTGGAAATTATACAGCCTTGGGTAAATCCTGGAATGTTTGACGTTTAAAAACAGGTTGGAATTGCTGAGGTAATTCCGGACCATCTGATTATCGAAAACGAAAAAACCAAAAAGTATCTTAATTAATATAAATGCCACTATAGCATGAACCACCGAAACAGCGAAATTCCAAAAATTAAAAAAATGGCTGCATTTTGAACTTCAAATATCGATTTTCCTTGTGCTTTTCGCACTTTGGGTGGTAAAAAATGTAGAAAAAATCATTAGATTTTGAAATCCGTGGTTAATACGATAAAGGTACATCCGGTGAAGATCTCCTCCAAATTTTGAGTCCATCGGTCAACTGAAACGTGAGATACTTCGTCAGACAGTTCAAAAAATATGGTTTCGAGAAAAACGCGTTTGAAGTTTTTGTTACCCATTGTACAATACCTATATATCGTAATTTAAACATCTATAACTTCGCTAATTTTACGAATTCAAACAAATCCTTTTACACAGACATTTTCGAAAGCACACACTTTGAGAAAATGTAAAAAAAAAAAAATTGATTTTTTAAGCCGGATTTACAACAATACCCCATTAAGCATAGTAAGTATCGATGTAACAATAAAATTGTGTCCCTAAATTACTAAAAAATTTTAATTCTGATAGTTATGGATAATCGAACTCTCATTTCTTGCATGATCTAATAATAATTCGCGATTTAACGTTTATATTTTTACAGAATGCATATTAAGGAAGGATCTTGGGATAAAACTTGGGAATTTTTTCCGACGAAAGTATTTACCTGATCAATCTGAAAACTATGAGGCTTCATTAAGTAACTATGAGAGTATAAACAGAACTTTTTCAGATTTTAAAATAAGTCGCAATTTGGAGTTATACGAGCATATATCTAGTACCTCCTTAACGAGATTTGAAATTGGCGGGAGCAGTAATTCCTCCCTTATTTGACCAAAACAGGAATACAAACAATTCTCTCACTCGTTACGAACATAATTAGTCAATGAACATTTAAAAATTTCAAAAAGTCGAAAATTATTAAAATGAAACCACTGTGAAGAAAAAAATCTATATTTTCGCGAAAATTTTACGTCTATTTATTTATAAAAAGATTGTATAAATTGTTCATTTTGTTCAATTTTTATGTTCATCGACTAGTACATATATCACAGTACATGTATGCAAAATTTCAAGCGAATTGGTGTCCTAGTTTTCGAGATATTTTTCCTCCAATTTGTAAAAGTGGCTCGCATACTTGCACGCAATAAATATGCTGTGGAGACCTTAATATTTTGAGGATTGCGTTGAAAATTTGAGAATATATTCTAGAAATATTGTACTGCTGAGTGTGTCGTGGCACTGTCGTTCTACATCCTAACCAAGAAGTTTTGCATGCCACAATGCGAAACGGGAGATACACTTGGCGAAGTAT
This sequence comes from Eufriesea mexicana, assembly GCF_001483705.2. NCBI lineage: Eukaryota > Metazoa > Arthropoda > Insecta > Hymenoptera > Apidae > Eufriesea > Eufriesea mexicana. Next base: position 127,451 of record NW_016909945.1, read on the forward strand.
GTCAAGCGTAATGTAAGTAAACAATGGATTTGCAAACCGATTGGTTATAACTTAATAGAAATGGGAATTTGAACAACTCCGACGGAGGTTCGTGAACTTTTATCACAGTCTGCGTTTTGTTTATTCATAAAGGAAGCTATTGATTTTCAATTTTTCATTCGTTATACTGCGCGGATTACTCTTACGTTGATATATATTCATATTTTTTGCAAAATATTCGGAATATTCGATATTTAGTCGCACCTTTCTCGTGTTACAATTGATTTACCGTTGTACAAAGTTTGCTTCACGTGCTCGTCCTACGTGTGCGTTGCAATAATAAATTTAGAGTAATAAGTTAACTAACAGTGACACATGAGCATGTAGATTACTGTATATTATATGATGTTTGTTCGTTCTTGTTGCATGACGCTGCTCGGATGGTAAAGCATTTGATTAAAAGGTTTAGATAAGTTTTTACAACAGACGTTATCGGATAATTCACCACGCAAAAATTACGTCATTATCGTGGATAATTGCAATTATTTGCTCGTCGTTACGTTAAATATAACAGGGGTGAATAATAAATTTCCGAAGTGACGTATTTTAATTTATTTTAACAACGGTTACATTTGCATTATGGCCCTGCTTAAGGTGCCGTGTTCAGGCATCAGCGACGTTCAAATGACGACTGGCTCGTATCACCGTGCGCGTATCAGCACCTACTCGCAATGGCAGTTAAAAGGATTTTCACAACAAAAGTAAAACTTGTTAAGAATATAATGAACCGATGTAGACGAGATGCTCACAAAAGGGATCAAACGTGATCTGTGGCATATGAAGAATATTCAGCAACTGGTAATGGGAAAAAGTCAGCTCGCGGATTATTCCGCGCTCGGTGATAGGCGACAGTTGTGGTTTGCGGAATATTCCGCGCTCGGTGATAGACGATAGTCGTGGTTCGCGGAATATTCCGCGCTCGGTGATAGACGACAGTCGTGGTTCGCGGAATATTCCGCGCTCGGTGATAGACGACAGTCGTGGTTCGCGGAATATTCCGCGCTCGGTGATAGGCGATAGTCGAGGCTCGCGGAATATTCCGCGCTTCGATGCAAATGGGTTAATAAATAACGCGATGCAGTTTATGTGGATTTGGTTTTATTAGAGCGAATGCGAGTGTATGAGATCGAGTGATGGCACGAATGTAGATACGTATGTTTTTGAAAATGCGAGTAGAAGATCTAGAATGCGTGGCACTGTGCAATTGTTATAGATCGGAGCCAATATGTTGCAAGGAGGTTCATTTTTGTCAGGAAAAGCGTGAAAATGAATAGTGACGAGATAATGATAGTATTATGAGAAATTTCACCACGCATACCTAATCGTTGTAATCTTTTCACGACGTGTGTATATCATAATTTGTAATAAATATATAATTATTAAACAGCAAACTCACAGTTTATATCTCGAATAAGGAGTTAAATATTTTCAAGCATATTAAACAATTCCAGTCACGTTATTTTTATTTCTATCTTTATCGCTGTCAAAGAACTTTTATTTCAGACTGTATTGTTCCCCTGAATTGTTGAATTGGGAGACTTTGAACTTTTTATTTTAAGCAGGAATTCCAATAAAATTTTATTGTAGTTAACTAGGAGTATTATACTATTTTATATTTAGAACAACCTTTAATTGCTTAATGAGTATCCGAAAATATACGGTATTATAAGATGGGACAAACGACTGAGTAGATTCTTCTGCTTTTATGGAGTATTTAAAATATTCACCTTGTAGTCAATGAAATTTTCAAATTGCAGTAGATAATATTAGCATTAGAGGTACCAAACAAACTTGGCGTAGCGTTGTTTCAAAAATTAATTTCTTTTCGTTCAGATTCGTCAGTCTTATTTATTTTTATCATAAACAAAAGAGGAAGAAAAAATGAATTAACGACACGTGGTAAATAAATTTCAATTTTCAACTAATGTGTTTAATCAGAAAAGTAGAAATCCATAAAGCAAGTTTCCGTGTTAAAAACTTCCTTTATTGTCCCCTGTGCGAATTTATAATACGGCTTTTAATATACCGTACATAGATTTACTGCCATAGAACCTAGACGTACCAACCATCAACCTGAGAAATGGCACCATAAAAGTGTCGTTATTTGAAAACATAAAGAAGGAAGCAAATTCTAATATATTTCAAAAAATTACATAATCACTAATTAATTGGTTAATGCGATTAATTATACTTTCTTGAAAATTCAGTTAAAGATGTTTACCTTTAACGCTACTATCGCTGTTAATAATATAGAAAAATGAAAAATAACATTTTCGTTAAAATTCAATAGAATTTCGAACTGAAAATGAAAAGTGGAAACAAAAGTAAATCCTATAAAACTGTACATGTATTTAATAAATATTATATATGCTATATGTATATTCCTTTTATTCTGTATATATATATATATATATATTTTGCATATAATTGTATACATAATTATAATACAAATAACATAAAATAAAATGAATATAAATATAACATAT
>NW_016909945.1:129998-178692 GCF_001483705.2 Eufriesea mexicana
TAGCATATATAATATTCTATATTTATATTCGTTTTATTTTATGTCATTTATATAATATTCTTTATATAATATTCTATATATGTTATATTTATATTCATTTTATTTAATGATATTTATATTATAATTGTATATACAATTATCTAATTGGATTCAAATCCATTATAGTTGTACATGTATATAGACAATTCTAATATAAATGAAGTTAAATATACATATCTAGTTAAATCTATTATTAATATCAACAAATAATTCACGTATTCAAATTTGAAATTTCTCTATCTTAAAATGCATCTTCTCCTTGAAGAAACAACAAGTAAAATGTCAAATTTATAAAGATTCCTTCAATGTATTTAAAATTAATTTCCAAAATCCCCAATAATCCATCAATGCACACACACCAATGTATATCAATCTCAAATAACTATGTTATATATTTTACATCATTGCATGAAAAATTTATGCAAAATTCGTCAATAATTTCCATATATATATATTTAGTTAAATCTATCATTAACATTAATTCTTGTATTCAAATTTGAAATTTCTCAATCTTGGACTGCATTTTCTCTCTGAAGAAACACCAAGTCAAATGCAAAGTCCTTAAAGATTCCTTTAATTCATTTAAAAACTCTTTTCCAAAATATTCACAAATACACACACCAATATATACCAATCTCAAATGATGGTATCCTGTATCCTATACCATTGCGTGAAAAATCCATGTAAAATTCGTGAAAAATTTCATGAAAATCGATATCAAAATCCCAAGTAAACAGCAAAACGTCAGAGTTCATGAAAATTCGAAATCCGACGAAAATTCAATATTTTAATCCACCATTGCTGGCAGCGTATCGTACGCGTGAAAGCAAGTGTCACCGACCACCCCATCTACTCCGTCCTAACATTCTTTATCCACGTCAATTCATCAGCGCGATCATAACAGGCGCACGCGTCGTGCTACCTAAATAACTCGTAATCGGTTTTAAACGTTCCCCGCTAATCCGCTGGATAACGAATGAATAGTAAATACGACGTCCCAGCTTCTCACACCGTTTTCTAACATTTGTCTGTTCACCGGGGGTTGAACAAGGGGAATAGCCTGTAGTGATCACAGCGCGGCGCGAGGGGTATGAAAAGTGGTCGGAGAATGCTTTAAGCTGCCGCCGAAGGGTGGCGGAATCGCACGAGCGGTACCGAGCTGAACCGAAAGCTTGGTTGCCCCTGTCAGTAGGCCTGCCGCAACGCAGCAGTGAGCGCGCCTTCTACCACGCGCGGGGACTACGCGACTCTTCCTCGGGATTGCATCGATACTCGGCATACTTTCGTCAAATATTTTCCACGCTTTTTCCCGTAACAATCGAACAATCGAAAGGTGAATTACTTCTACAGCGAGACTCGCGCGTCGCAGTGCCAACCCCCGACGTTCTGTGCACGCTTTTAACCTAATTGCACAGGTTGCTCTTGCACCAGTTCGTGGTAATCGCGGTGAATCGGGGCCGAAAACTGGGGCTGTCCGAACAAAAGGAATATAATTATATGCAATCGAGTACTCGTTCCCGAGCGGTTGTCCTCGTTCTCGCAGCCTCTCAGTGGACCTCTCGGTTTCAGAGGGTGCATAAAAATCCATCGATTGCGAGTAAGCGACCTTAAACGTCCCTATTTCCAACTGGTCCAAGTGTCACAGGCACTGTTGCGAGACTGCTCTGTCGTAAAATCGCATCGAGGAGGAAGATGGGACTGTAACAGCTAGCTCTAACAGAGGGAGTGTGTTCGCTCCTCCGGGTGGTCTCCGTGATCGTGATCGTGGCAATCGAGTGGCAGCCGGTGTCTTCTCTGTCACCAGGCGCAGGATGACTCCGATGCATCACGGTGCACCATGAAACGGCTCTGACGACAGCCGGTGCACCCTCCGGCGCAGATAACATCCGATGGACCCTAATGACACCACCGGTTCGGTGTTATCGTCAGTATCGTCGGGGCCGTCTATTTCCATCGCTTCGAACTGCGCGTGCTACGGGGGCAGGTTGGCTTGAAAAAGATCGGCGTTACGTCATTATCGGTGAGCGATGACGACAACTCGTGTGATGTGTAGCCGTGTATGAAGCTGTCGTTAATGGACCGTGGACGGAGTTCGCGATTAGCCGATCGAGTAGCCCCATTAATAACGACCAAGACGCTTCACAGGCTATACACGCAATTGCATCGAGGGGGATGACCGAGCAACTTTAAAAAAGGACGAGCACCCTCCACGAGCCGCATTCTCGTTCGGTCGTTTCGTGAATGAACTCCCTAGTATCGATGCATTTCGCTGGATGTGTGCACCCGTTTGTACCCTCGTGCTCGCGACAGTGTGTGTGTACGTGTGTATGTGTGTATACGTGATCGTTCACGGGCGCCGTAAGCTGGAACGTTGATCGACGGTTCCACCCCTATGACGAAAGTAGACATCGTCGATTAGTTTACGACGCCGACGTGGTTGGATGTTGTATTACCCGAAACGGGGTATACGTCTCGTGTCGGCAGGTTGGTGAGAGAGATTGGGGGGAGCAAGGAGGGGCAGAAATCGCGGTGTGAAGTTAGAGAGAAAAGCGAGTGTGCTGTGAAGTTCGCGCGACGGCGTGCCACGACGGATAGCTGCTGGAATCCCAGAAGACGCGGAGAATCGGTTCGGAAACGGAGTTCCAAGCCATCGGAGAACTAGATTCATTGAAACTTATCAGCTATCCCGGCCAACTTGCTATCCTGGAGTTAAGGGGAAGGATATTCGCAAGGGCTGGTCCGTTCGGCTGCACACGGTCCCAGGATGAAGGGGACGCTTTTGCTGATGAGCGTGATGCCTTGGTTTGTCGCGGCGGAAGTTTTCCTTGGCGACGTCGACGAGCCGAGTAAGTGATTGAAACTTCTGATTTCCAACCGAGCTTGCGGCAGAACGTTCAATTAAGACGTAATAGTAATTCTATTTGCGACGAAGCGGCCCTAAGCTCTGGCGTCACCAACGTCGACTGGTGACTTTGCATCGTTTTATAGACTCTCGTTGGAACGAGATAAATTTTTCGCGGAATTTTCGTACCAGTGATAATTGGACTAAGTAGGTACTTGGATATTGACTTCCGTTTGCCACAGCAGGCGAACGAATTTAATACGTGGCTGTATTTGGCTAGTTACTACTAGTTACTTTGCCTCGCCATATAGACTTTCGTCGAGATAATGGAATATCAACTTTGTGCGAAGTATTTTATTCTTTTTGGGCAATTTTCAAGTTGCAAGAAGTATGTTTTTGGGGAATTTTGAAGCTCCTGATAGGATAGAGTAGATGCTTGGACTCTAGGTTTAGTTTAGGTCTCCTGTGATACTGTTGTACATAGACGAGTTCGATAAGAGATTACAGGTGATTACATGTGACTAGTTACATTTATCCTTCATATTGAGTTTAGACAGGACTATGAAATATCAATTTTGTGCAAAGTATTTTATTCTTTTTGAGCAATTTTCAATGAAGTTTCTGATAGGATAGAGTAGATGCTTGGACTCTAGGTTTAGTTTAGGTCTCCTGTGATACTGTTGTACATAGACGAGTTCGATAAGAGATTACAGGTGATTAGATGTGACTAGTTACCTTTATCCTTCCTAGAGAGTTTCGTCAGGGCTATGAAATATCAATTTTGTGCAAAGTATTTTATTCTTTTTGAGCAATTTTCAATGAAGTTCCTGATAGGATAGAGTAGATGCTTGGACTCTAGGTTTAGTTTAGATCTCCTGTGATACTGTTGTACATAGGCGAGTTCGATAAGAGATTACAGGTGATTAGATGTGACTAGTTACTTTTATCCTTCCTAGAGAGTTTCGTCAGGGCTATGAAATATCAATTTTGTGCGAAGTATTTTATTCTTTTTGAGCAATTTTCAATGAAGTTTCTGATAGGATAGAGTAGATGCTTGAACTCTAGGTTTAGTTTAGGTCTCCTGTGATACTGTTGTACATAGGCGAGTTCGATAAGAGATTACAGGTGATTAGATGTGACTAGTTACTTTTATCCTTCCTAGAGAGTTTCGTCAGGGCTATGAAATATCAATTTTGTGCGAAGTATTTTATTCTTTTTGAGCAATTTTCAATGAAGTTTCTGATAGGATAGAGTAGATGCTTGAACTCTAGGTTTAGTTTAGGTCTCCTGTGATACTGTTGTACATAGGCGAGTTCGATAAGAGATTACAGGTGATTACATGTGACTAGTTACATTTATCCTTCATATTGAGTTCAGACAGGACTATGAAATATCAATTTTATGTGAAGTTTTTATTGAAATTTATCATAGAATAAAATAGACGTTTGAATTCTAGGCTTAATTTCGGTCTTTTGTGATACTGTTGCAGATGAGTTTAATAGATAACCGTAGTTAACTAGTTACTTTTATCTTTCCTAGAGAGTTTTGTCAGGGCAATGAAATATCAATTTTATGTGAAGTATTTTATTGAAATTTACAATAGAATAAAATAGATGCTTGGATTCTAGGTTAATCTAGGTCTTTTGTGATACTGTTACAGATGAGTTCAATAGATAACTGTAGTTAACTAGTTAATTTTATCCCTTATATAAACCATCGTCAGAGCAATGAAATATCAATTTTGTATGAAATATTCATTTTTATCGTAACCTTGGAATTTCTGGGCACCTTGGAATCTCATTTAGGGCTTTTGTGATATCGTGGGAGACAAACGAGTTCAATGTGTGATAATATTCAATTACAACTAATTACTACTAATTATTTTGCTTTATCTTATAAACATTCGTTGAGACAACGAAATATTAGTCTTTCACGAAGAAGATACATATTTCTTCTTCGAAACTTTGAAATTTCCAAGGAAACAAAGCGAAAACTTAAATGTTAGGTGTCTTTTGATACTGTGATATAGGTAACCAAAATTATTCATGGTGAAATATGCTTAACAAAAAGAACGTGAAGTTAGTTTTCGAAAATTGACTTTTCTTTCATTACCAGTACTTGCAAGAGGAATGATGATTCATAAAAGTATAACAAGTGAATAAGTGTTAAGTATGATTATTTTTAAACAATTACTATAATTAGTATTAAATAATAACAATAAAAGTAATTTCCTTTTCCTATTTAAATATTTTTGATTTATGTTGTCATTTGACAACTTACACTGCCATAAGTGAATTAGTTTGCTAATAAAAAGCAATGATAAGTTTTTTTCTTTTACTGACTGTCACTAAACTTGGCAGAGGAAAATTTTGAAGAAGGTTTTTGTCGAATTCTTCATTTCGAAGTGAATTATTCATTTCATACTTTTGAAAAATTCTGACAAATAGCGTAGCAATACGAATGAAATATTAGCATGTTACCAAATTGAACGATGTCTTTGACTCACTGAGAATATAAAGAGTACTTTTAGAAGCAATTTTAAATGAAATTTCATTTCCGTTCACTATTTTCGTTTTTATATAAATAATTCAACAAAACTCTGGGACTGCTAATATTATCGTGTAATTTCGTTATTTCTTGGCCAATATTGTTTATGATATAATAGATCTTTATCGTAGACATAAAAAATGTTATTAAATACGTATATTATTCACATGTCGTGTACTAAAACTGGCGCATATCGGGTAGACGTGAAATGAACGTTATCAAAATTATTAAGTACCCTGTAAGATTCATTATACTACCAGAGTGAACTCACATTTCTAAACTCAGCGTGTTATCGAATTATACAGAGTTTTTCGTTATATTTCGAATGAAACATTTTTACTTTCCACAAAATGGACGCAAATATTTAAACACTCTGACCTATGGTTAGTCAAATGGTCTATATTTAATTTGCATATGTAGTATTCACTAAGATTTCGTTTTAGAAAACATAGTTATAAAATCGTCCGGATGTCTCATGAGAAATGTTTAAAAAATTAAATTCGTGATGATTATTATAAATTTATCTATTGAAAAATTAATTCTCTAAATCCTGAAATAGAAACTCCATACAAATCTTTCATTAGCAGTCATATCGAAAATTGATCAATACCTATTTTTCACTCCATCACATCCCAGAAGAACAATTGCATTATACTAAACTAATTGGAAACCTACCTTAAGAAAGAAACAAAATTTGTTTGCAATAATCAAATCCAAAATCATCCAAATTGTACCAACCATTTTACGAAGCAACTCAAAACTACCGATTAAAATTGAAAACTCGCCTACTTCGACACATTTCCATCAACCACCCCTATTGATACATGATGTACTAAATCCTGACTGCACGCAAGGTTAACGTTTTCGTCAAAACTGGATCCAAAATCACCCAAATTCTTTCAAATATCTCTTCATTTCACGAAGCAATCGAAAACTATCGATTAAAATTGAAAACTCGCCTAATTAGACACATTTCCATCAACCACCCCTATTCATACCCGATTCTCTAAATCCTGGCTGTCCCTAAACGCAGGGTTAACGTTTTTCGTCAAAACCAGTTCCAAAATCACCCAAATTCTTCCAACCATCTCTACATCTGACGAAGCAATTGAAAACTACCTATTAAAATTGAAAACTCGCCTAACCAGACACATTTCCATCAACCATCCCTATTCATACACGATGCACTAAATCCTGACTGTGCCTAAATACAGGATGCACAGTTTTCGTCAAAACCAGTTCCAAAATCACCCAAATTCCTCCAACCATCTTCTCATCTCACGAAGCAATCGAGAACTACCGATTAAAATTGAAAACTCGCCTAATTAGACACATTTCCATCAACCACCCCTATTCATACCTGATCCTCTGAATCCTGACTGCGCCTAAACGCAGGGTTAACGTGTTCCGTCAAAACGTAACTGGAAACGGCGTGATCGTTGCAATTACGCCTGCAATTAATGCCGAAAGACAACTGGCCGCGGTGTCAGTCATCCGTAATGACGCTGTCGGCAGGCTCATAATCGTTATGAAGCATTTATGGCTCGTGATGAGGCCTGCGCGCGTGCACGACCGGCGACAGCGACGGGGTTGGGCGTAGAAGGGTGGAAAAAAGGACAGGAGGGCGCGTTAATTTCAATGTGTTCCATGGTTTCGGACGATATACGTGGACAGTGTGGAGAATTCGGCTGTCAATAGTTGTTTTGCGGCCGGCACAGCCTCGGTTTCCGTGCTCTACGACATCGGACGGCACCGCAACCCGTTTATTTAATCGATGCATTATGCAAATTGACATAACGGCTCCACTTCGGATGCAGTAATCGACCACCATCTCTCGACTGATTCACAATGGGACAATGTGTACGTTGAATAATTGGCAGTAGCGTGCTGTGGCTTCGAAATCAAAGCTACTGAACTTGCCGTTCGTACCTCAGCACCCGATGGACACCCTCTGTCGTAGTTACAGGTCCTACTTCAGCCACGCTTTGGAAGCCGAGTTGTTTGGAATGTTCCTTTCTTGGGAATCTAGTCGAGGATGCTTCGGTTGTTTAATTAGTCGTTGCAAATGCGAGACCGAGGTGGGATTATGTTTGTGGAGGATAAAAGAATTTTGGGAAATCGGTTGTGATTGTGCCAGATGTTTGGAGATGGAATGTGCGAGGGTTTAAAGAAGATTAGAGTTCGTGGAATTGAATTGATAATTACGTACGTTATTAGGTGGGAAAATTGTGGAATTATGTATTTGCAATGTTATTATTTTTCGATTGTTATATGGGGTACATGATGTTGGTGGTGGATGAATTATTAATAACAATAAAAACAATTCTCTATTTAGTTACAAAGATTATCAAACGCAAATATTTAGTTTAAATATAATTAATTTATCACAATCACGTGTTCACACTTCTTCTTGCTATTAAAGCTCAATTGTAATTGACCTATGACAAATCACTTTCATTTTGTTCTTTCTTCTTTCGTACATTACATTAACATACACAATTACACAACACCTCAATCATTACACGCGTACTCATTCATCACAATAACCTGAATTCATTAGATATCAACACATATATATTTAAAAATCTATGTAACCATTACCACACATGAGTGTGTTATATTGATCTCGTTTCTGATTTTTTCTTCCCTTTTTATTAATTTACTGCATTTTAGGAACCTGATAATTAGCAGTTTAGGTTAGATTTGGAATAATTAAGTATTTAAAAACTTAGATTCTGCAATAATTAAGTATTTAACAAATCGATGAATGCTGTTGCATTATGAAAAGAAAGATACGATTCCATTAAAAAGAAAAAGAAATTAAGTTTAGATTCTTTCACAATCTTGACTGGATTTTTAAAAATTATTGAATAACTCCAGAAATATTTCATTATCGCAATTAAAAGAGTACGAATATTTTATAATAAACGTTATAATAAACGACATTCTATAATAATGGAAGGTATTCGTAAAAATATGGTATACGAGGAAAATTGAAATATTCTGCACTATGATTATTCTAAAATCTCCCAGTTTCCGAGAGTTTAAAATAATAATGAAATATTGCTTCATTAATTCTAATTAAAATATTATATGTCCCAATTATTCTTAAATTATTCTGATTTCACAGAAGCCAAGGATTATAATGATAACCAAATTAATTACTTTCAGTGATTGCAAATAAAATTGAAACGCACGCGACAATTAATATTGAGAGATGTATGCGGAAATTGCATTGCGATAATATTGGCACAGTAATATTTTTATCAACAAGTTCGTAATTTAGTACCATTTATTAAATTTTATTATGGCAAATGCAGTTTGTATAACCCCTGTTCGTTTAAAAATAATATATCTACTATTGATAACGTATATATATAGCGAACAGCGAAATTCCAGAAAAATTTGTCACGTGCAAATCACAATGGGTGCGAATTTATTCAATTATACAGTTGAATAGTGAACTCATAGGAATAAACTATGGTCCATTATCTGTCTAAATGTTTACCTATAATAGCAACAATTTGGTTATATTTTAATTTATTAAAATACTCATCGTAATTATTAGAAATATATTTTATTTATTTAATAATTGTATCAGACGAAAGAATCAAAAACACAGTAACTAAACATTAGGAAATTGTTTAGAGCTACGTTATTATAATAATTTTTATGCAATACGCAAGAATAATTTATTTTAATACCGTGTTAAAATATTAAAAATATCTCTAAATTTATCACAGACTTCTCACACAATATATTCCCTGTGAAATAGTTCAAGAAAATATAGGAAAAATAAAGAAATAAATAAACAAGGAATTCGAGATAATTTTCCAAAGTACTTTTTACACATATTAATTACAAATTAATTACTTTTGGATACCACGAAGAAACATTAGAAAATTGTTTAAAGCTACGTCATTATAATAATTATAGTAATTTTTATGCAATACGCAAGAATACTTTATTTTAATACCGTGTTAAAATATTAAAAATATTTCTAAATTTATCACAGATTTCTCACACAATATATTCCCTGTGAAGTAGTTTAAAAAAATAAATAAATAAACAAGAAATTCGAGATAATTTTCCAAAGTACTTCTTGAACATATTAATTACAAATTAATTACTTTGAATACCACGAAGAAACAGAGTTTGAGCCATTTCCAAAGCATAAAATAATTACAAAACACCCATATTGCAAGTATTTGAATTGAGAAACTTAAATCAGAAATCTTCCATCTTTAATTCTCCAACGTACAACTTCTCTGCGAATCATAACTATACCTAATCTAACCTAAGTTACTCCAACTTAAGAAGTGGCACAACTAAATTCTACAATAAAATGTACAACACTCAAACAAATCGTGTTAACTTGTACTCTGGTAGTTCATACCAAGTTAAATCAGTCTTGGCGACCATAACAGCGCGGAAGAACAAAATGGCGGAGCCTCTTCATACACTCAGCACTCTCATCAACTTCCCACTTCGAACTCCATTTTAAGAGGCTAATTACAAGTATGAAAATCTTGATCGTACAAAAAGGATAAATTTTTGCAATTAATTCCATCTTCCCGTGAATCGATGCTTGTCTAATGCAATATGTCGGTAAAAATTATGGCACGGAAGAAAAGATGCATGTGAAAATTCCATTACCTTTCATCACGAATTAATCGATACGTTGCAAAGGTTTAATTAATCCCGGTAATGAAGTTAACAAGTCAAATTTATAGGCATTGTACGTGTGTTAAACGATGTTCACGACACAGGTGATTATTAGAGGAAGTTAAACATACAGCTATTAAATTGCACATACGATAGACATAATAATTAGTGCATTATGCGTTGAGAGGTTTGCTGTTCGCCTCTTTGAAGGTGCCTCAACATAAATTGCACGAAAATTGACACATCACAGGATGAATAATTCCTCGATGGTTGAATTCGTATCGATAATATGGCTTTGTAACACGGATAATATGCTTGTATCCAAATGCAGATCGAATATTGCTCCTTTTTTCTCGATAAGGGTACTTTGATAACACTCGACTTGCCAATCTGCGATGTGAACGTAAATACGATTTATACAGATAATAGTAATCAAAGTGATTTGATTGACATAAATAGTACATTCCATTACCCACTTCCTACATGGAAAATCAGATTACGTTTGGGCTTTTCGCAAAATCAGGTTAGCATCAATTGATTATTACGATGTAATATACATACGTAAATTTAATCGAGTTTGTCGTTTGAATTTCTAATTTAACTAGAAAATTCAAACTTAACATATTGCTGGAAAAATGATTTAAAAGGCAATTGGAAAAATGACCAAGCATGGCTATGAAATGTATATAGGACAGCATTCTTTTCCTCTCGAAACACTTGTCCATGTTAACCCCGAAGCGATCAGTATCTCCACGATGGCGGTTCGAATTTCCTCGCAAATTGTTCCACTCGAGGATTCAATCGATAAGCAGCTTCTCGAGCCTCGTAAGCGAAATGAAAAGGCAGCTAACGGCCATTTATCGTAGCGACAGAAAGATTATGGTACCGCGTGTAACACGACAACGTGGTTGGAGAGCTATCCCTTCTCCGTGCATACATGTATGCAACAACTCCAGGCACGAGCTAGCATTCCTGTTTGCCTTCCATCTTTGGACGCGAAATTGCAATAAATTCGCGATATTACGGTGCCCCGAGGCTTCGTAAATAACGCATAATCGCGCAAAAATTCAATGTTAATGCGCTTCGATCCCTCGCCACAGTCGGCAGTCGTGGCTCGATATATTTCGTGAAATATCCCGCGGCTGTTTCTTTTCTCTAAGGACCCTGATATCGAATAATTTTCGACACGCGAGCCACGTATACGTTACTCGTTAGAATATTTCGTTATAATGACACGGTAACGTCATTGTTCCGTGCGATACGCGCCATCTTGTTGCCGAAGGAAGTGCCCGAGTCGTCGCACTTCGCAAAATGGCGTCCAAGCAATTGCCTTCCACCTCAAACTTTTTTCTCGTACACACGATGTTCGTTGTGATTTTTAATACATTCTTGTGCGAAAATTTGCAACGAGAAGTTTGAATTTAGAGATGAAGATCCCCTCCATCTGTTTAGTCATGATTTGGGATACTTGTCATCGTTAGAAAGTTTACAACTAATTAATTATTGAGTCTATGTACCAAATATCAATATGTAAATATTGTTCAGGAAAGAACAGGTAAAAAATGTAAAAGTAACTAGCAGCTTCTGGCAGTTTATAATAAAAGAATTAGTCAGTTGAATAATTAAATTAAACTATTCTCTATACTAGTATCATTCATCATTTGACTTACCTCTAGTCTCAGCCTTTTTCTATTATTCCTTGTGTAATTCAATTTCCCACGTACCTCCAGTTTCCACTTGACAAATGTAAACCCAGAATAGCACCATCTGAAACGAAAATGAAAATAAAACGTGAATATCAAAGTCCTACACAATAATTTTCATAGTATATATTAAAAACCTTGCATTTCTCTATATCGCAAAAGCAGGAACAATTTTTAAGTAAACAGTTAGAAATAATTTCAGTTTCAATGAACCTTCTATATTCTAACTGTTTCCGTTTCCGAAATTTTCCACCGTGGTCGAGGGAAGTTCCGCGTTTCAACGAACGCTGCGCGTCACGGTAGTTCTTGATTGAGGACAAAGAGGGCGCTGCGGAGTACGGGGCCCGACGGAAGTCGGCGCGGAAGAAGATGACGCGGGACGACGCTCAGGTGGGGGAAACCCCGGCGGAAAAAACGGTTTTAAATGTTTAACGTGCATTGCAGACGACGTAGGATTGGGATTCTCGAATTTTATGCGTTCGTCGCACCACAGACACGATTTACCGACGACGAAACGCGATTTTTTTTCTGAAATCGCTGCTCCATGCTTTCCGTCCGGATTAATTATGTTTGTACATGCAGAACGCCGGCTTTTAATCCGTTCTGCTGGGACAGGCAAAGTGTTACGAGTTATTCCTGAAAGTTTTCCTCCGGAGTTGGCAAAGTTGCCGGTGACTCTTGTTGCTACAAAACGATGCAAGTAGGTTATTTCTTTTGAGAGTTATTCGGTTGTTTCTCGCATTTCTTTACGGTGTTTTCAAATTTATGTTCCTTTGGAAAAGTGACGAATTAACAGGAATAACCTTTTTTCGTTTAGACTTCGTACGATTAGATGGATAGGTGATAATTAAATGGCGAATGGTCTGAGAAATATGGAAGGAAAATTAATATTTCACAACTAAGCACGACATTTTTCTATATGTGGTCTCGTTATGTCTTGGCTTGGTTCTACGTTGAATTATGATTATGGCCTTGTTTAACGAATTTTATGGTGCGTTACTCGGCACGTACAATAAAATTGTGTATAGTACAGTATTTATTGCAGCCATTATTTTAGTAATACTTAACAAGTATTTTCTGGAACTAATTGATAAATAATTCGAACGAATAACGTCCAGTAAAATTTGTGAAGTGAAAGTAGGCTAATGCAGGTGTACCTAATAAATTTGAAAAGTAGATTTTTTCGGGAATAAAGTTGAAAATGAACAAATTTTATTTTCGTTTCATTTTTTCTAGAACTATACAATCCTTTCATTTATAATTATAAAAATATTCCCTTTTCTTGCAATTCGTATACATTTTAAATTAATTTTAAATCATTTTCAAGTTATTGAGAACGATTTCATTAATAACTTCGAACTGTTTATATTTTTAATATTTTTCAACTATTTTTAATTGTAAATATGTTATATATCATATATCTAATTGACACATTCAATCTATATTTCTTAAAATACTTGTGGCTATAAAATATTCAGTCTGTAAAATGAATTTATACACAAAAAAAGGGAAATCAATGCACACAAAATTTAAATAACTTTACAATCAAGTCCACACAAAAATTTTCGTTAAATTGTAATTTCGTCAAGTTATATATTCATCAAATGTATGCAGTACAGCCTATAAATTGCAAGCTTGAGACTCTAGAGCCTGTCAGCCAAATGCGACAATGACCAGTTTGGACCTCAAGTACGTCCTTTATTACATACCACTTTAGTTTCATTTTCCACGCCCGTAAATTAACTCATACAAAGTTGAATCAGGGTATGAGGGGTGTGTGTGGTCGATTAAAAATGGTGACCAGACATTCTGGAAATGTTTTAAACTTATAATATAAATTATAAATTTTAACTTTCTAAACCAAAACATGCCTCTGATATAATAAAAAATATACCTAATTGCTGTCAAATTAATCTAGGAAAGAATCTGAAAACAATTATCTATATCTGACTTTCTCAGCCAGAATATCCCTTTAACCCTTTGCATTCGAGAGGCACCTCTCAGTCGCCATTGAATTAGATTCTAAAAATGGATGTTAATTAATATATCAAATTTACAATTACCCAACGATGCGTGGAATATCGAAGTAAAATAATTCTGTCTTAATTTTCATACGATTTCTTATTTACCGTTTTAAAAATATCGTCGACTTTATGGCAGAAATATGACGAAAAGAAAAGAAATCTGAAGAAATTACTCATTTCTAACTTCTTAAATCAAAACATCCCTTCGATATAATGAAAAATAGTATAATTGCTGAGAAATTAATATAACAAAATAATTTGAAGAAATTCCTGAACTAGAATATCCCAATATATCCTAATATAACGAAAATAATCTAATTGTCGTGAAATTAATTAACAAAAGAGCCCGAAGAAATTTCCTAAATCTAACTTCTTAAATCGGAACATCGTTTTAATATAATAATAAGAAAGAGAAACATTTAATTACCGAGAAATTAATGTAAAAAGAAAATCCGATGAAATTACCCATTTCTGATTCCCTGAACCAGAATATCCGGCTAATACAATAAAAAGAAATCTAATTGCCGAGAAATTAATCGAAGGCTAATTGATACGACGACGGAAATGACCAATACAATTACCAGGTTCAGCCTAAGGGAGTTTACAAAACGTGGTACGAATGTTCGTGGCAAGGGGTTGGCGCAATTACGCGAGCGTTGCGACGCCACCCCAAGAGAATTGCGGAAAGGGAAGGCACTTCCCTGGGGATATCATTCGCTTGTGTATACGTTGCATTACGAGTTACGTGGCAGTCGGGACGAGAGGCACGGAAAAAATAGGTTCCAGGGTGCCTGCACCACGAGACAGGGCGTAACGATCGGCGAATGGATATAACCGGAAGCATTTCATTGCACACGCTTCCGATTCACGTAGGTTTATGCAGTTTGGTTATTCAGTGTGAAGTCATGAATGGATGATGTCAGGAGTGAGTGAATTTCGATGGTCGCGTGGCTTGAAAAATTCTATTATAATGGGATTTTGTACTATTGTAGATCGAATACTGTAAATATTAAACGAGATGGATTTTTATCAAGAATTTAATTATCGAAAAATTAATAGAACAATTTTAACGCCATCATGAGTATGATTAAAGAAAGAAAAGAAGAAAATTCCAAAATTAGATCAATAAAATTGGAAAATAATTCAACGAAGTATACGATATTTATGATAAACTGTTTACTGTAGATCTGGGCCGT
The DNA here is from genome assembly GCF_001483705.2 of Eufriesea mexicana. Classification (NCBI taxonomy): domain Eukaryota; kingdom Metazoa; phylum Arthropoda; class Insecta; order Hymenoptera; family Apidae; genus Eufriesea; species Eufriesea mexicana. The sequence goes on from NW_016909945.1 coordinate 145,015, forward strand.
GGTGGCGCTAGTGAGTTAAAGGTTACGTGGAACTTCGTAGATTTATCTTTATTACAGAGCAAAAATTTTGTTCTGCAATTTATTTAAGAGGAATTTATGCTCGTAATAACAAGCACGATGTTGTTTAATGCGAAACAGTTTCGAGATCTCGTGTCTCATATCGCGTTGTTATTTCTAATCTTCTCGAAACGGCTGGGTTCACTACTACGGTATCGTTATAGGGAATGCAGGAGGCACTATGGCGGATACCGTGCCAACTTTGTTTTGCTACATCGCCTAGTTTATCGTCTTTGTAAAAGTTACTTAAATCCTTGTAAACAGTTTACCAACAACAGGGATTCTTACGAGAGGAGAACAGGTGGCCCGCATGACGGCCACTCGTATACAGGGACAGTTCGCTCGGCAGCCATTATGGATGCCATTTTGTCACTAGAGTACACTGCGCTATTTATGTGTACGCAGTAATCTTGGATTTGTTATATACAATATTTGTCGGTGTGCGATACATTGTTAGAATCGAATAATTGATTGTAAATTCGAAAAAGGAGAAAACAAATATGGGTCAAAGATGCAAAATAGAAACTATTTATTTTTGAATCTAAATATATTTGTACTTTGAAAGAAATTGGATTTTGAAGTTAATTAGGCACGTATTGATTTGATCATGGTTTTGATTCACGAATTCCACTATATTTGAGCAATTTAAAATTTGGAAGGAAATAAACTGTATAGTCATAGCTTATTCAATTTTTAATCATATCAATATTGTGTTATATATATCTCTTTATGTACATAAAAGTATCCAGAGTATAGTCATTTCTTGGATTTTATATTAATGATAAAAGGATAATATTTTCTTATTCTTTTAAATTTATTCCTTTTGCAATCGAAAATCGTATTTCATTAATTTCCTAATGTTAATACAATACTACTTGGCGATCAAGAAGAAATCTTATTTATTTATTAACGACACATTTACTTCATATGTTATATCGATTATAATATTAACATTTATGCACTTAAAAAGAATTGATATATTTATAACTTGGTAAGTCCAAAGTTGAAAAGATCTAATAAATAACGTGTCTACAAATATTGCAAAAATGCAATAATAAAATTATTGCTACATCAATCGATATTTTCGTTATATCCAAAAACGCAGCAGAGATATACACGTAACTCGAAAATCCAATAAAAGCAGAAACTTTTCAATAGAAGGTAATACATAAACTACTGTCAGCGAATTGAAAATAAAAATTGCTCTCTAGTAACAAATTTGCTCACCTATTAGTTTAAAGGAAGTTATAAAAAATGTTACACGAAAATCCCGTTTAAAATACCATATACCACAATTTCGTTAGAGAATACAGCGCTTAGAAAGTAAAAGCTAACCTATAAACTTTCAAAGCCTGAAAATCACGCGAGCTTTATTTCATTCACTCGTTTTTTTTCGAAATAATAATATTGATTCGCGTGAAAATGGTAATTTTAAGTGGTTCACCATTCATGTTCCATTTCGGGGGCGCCTGCAATTTCGGCACTGCAGTCACGCGCGTAAAAAGCACATTTCGCGCAGCGTCACGTGATTTTTCGGCCTGCCACGGGGCACGGTTATACGATTCGCGAAATTCAGAGGATGTACAAATGGTGTCGTCGATCGTTGTTACGTGATTTATGAAATTCGTTTTCGCACGATCGTTTGGTTCCATGTTTTTTCCCGTCTACCTTTGCTGCATATTTCTCCCGGTCGATGTACATAACCTCTACGGTGGCTATTGACGTGAAATCACCAATTCTCACGCGTTAGTGCAATGAAATGTTGCATAATACAATCGTAGACTAATAAATGCCGTGATATTTATTGCAGTATCTATTGCAGAATTTATAGATTCCATAATATTTATTTTCCTTTATTACAGAATTCATTTCTATACTTAATTATTTATTATAAAATTTATAAATACCGTTATTAATCAATGTTATAATTATATGTTAATATTAACTCAGTTTTATACGAGGAATCACCTCTTTGTATTCTGTACCACGATTTTGCGAATACCCTGTGTAATATATACACACTTATATACATACCGATATAAAACTACGAAAGGTCTTATATTATGAGATAAATACACAGTGTTTCATATATGAGCCGTTCACTGCACAAATCGATTAACTCCACTTTTTGAAAAATCTGAAATTTAAGTGTCAAAGCACTTGGTATAGTCATAACTTTTTATATTTATAATAACTTTCCTGATAATTCAGATTAATACCATTAAACGACAAAAATTTTTCGGCCATTGAATAATAAATAATTTATTTCAGAGGTCACTTTGATTAACTCCGTACTCTAATGTAAATCGTTGCAATAATGCAACTCAAATGCACTAGCAAGCCACGAATGATAACGGTGAATTTTTTAGTGCCGTCGTATCAGAATTTAAGTAAAATTTAGTAAAATTTAAATTTATTACTTTTTCCACTTGCCAAATCGATTAACTCTTCCAGTAACATAAAAATGGTAACATTACTAACGATTACCTTTTGGCTATTTTTTCTTATAAATTTTATATACCGTTAGATGAAAGTTACATTTGTATTTATGCATTCTACGATATTTATTTCGATTTAAATTATAAAGGGAATTTTAAAAAACAATATACATTATTTCATTGCATTTCTCCACTTTTTGTTTTATGGAGTTAATCAATTTGTGCAGTGAACGGCTTATATGGTCTGCACTCTTGCATTTTGCAATGGAATATTCGCCTACTGCGTCTGCTAGAGGCGAAGCTGCGTCCGCCATAAACACTATTGTACCAAGAAGCGCGAACTCTCGCGAAACGTGCCATCGCCCAAACAAACCTCTCACTGCAGGCAGAGACAACAGCTCGGTCGGTAACTTTTTTAATAATCATCCAGCTAGCGTACTGTGAGAACGATCGCAGCCTGGGTCACTTAATTTCGTAATCATCTGATATAAGAGCCTTATAACAGAGCCTATCGTTGTCGACGTTATTAATTTGCAAACTGCGCGAAGGTGTCGGAAACGAGAGCCCGTGAGGCGGCGAGAATCGCGGCGTGTGGTGGGGGGTCGCCCCGTAAATCACTCTGCAGGATTTATTATCGAGTATCTTCGCGAGAACGGTTGGTGCTCGACGACCGGAAAAAGAGCAACCGAACAAAGCGAAAGAAAAGAAGAAGAGGGCTTTTCTATAAATCCAGATCAAAAAGTCGATCCTATTCCCACGATTTTTCAAAATTTATATAGTCAAAAATACGTCTACGAATCCTTTTGATGAAATTCGTAAAAATAAACTCCACGCGAATCAGATCGTTTCCGATGTTCTATCCTAATTGATTCACAGTCAAGAACGTGTTCCGAAATGTTTGCCAAATTTGTTATGTGCAGGATTGGAATAGCTACGGTCCTGAGAGAATGCAAAGAGTGTTTGGGATATAAAAATAAAAGAACGAATGCATAGCTTAAGTTAATACCTGTGAGTGCATGCGGAAGGACCAAAGTGATCACGTGCTATAGGATCGAGTGGAAGGATTATTTATGATAGAGAAAGTTTAAGTATGTTCTTGAAGGCTAAGAATTAGAATGTAAAAGAATGAATGCGGAAGGCTATATAGGGTGTGAGTTATCGTTGAGAGAGAGCTAAGAATTCAGTGAGAGACCTAAGAGTATCGTGAGCATTAAGATTTAAGTGAACGAGTGTCATCTTTTAGCTTAATAAATAAATAAATAAATAAGTTTATTAATACATAAACTAATTAATTAATTAAAGCCGTAATAGTTATTAAAAAGGCGTTTATTCCTTCTCAAATTTCTATACTACTATCTGCAAAGGATCTGAACAAGATAATCCCTAATATATAGTGAAATTCGTAAAATCAACGAAGTTATGGACGTTCGAATGCGAAAAGAATTATTAATATTGTTTTTAGACAAGAATTATTAATGAACGATAAAAAAAAAAATCGGTCGAGTAATGAATATGATGGCTCAGCAAGCAACGAAAAAGTGACTAGATTATTACGCCGGGTGGCGGTAGAGGGCGCGCGAAAAAAAACACTAGGCGCTCGGTCAGTTCGAAAGTTCAGTGACGCGTCCGCAACGAAGCAGTGGCACTGCGGACGAACTTTTCGAGAGAAGCGCCTCGACGGCTGAAAATTCGCAGCAAATTGCCGTCGAATTGTGAATAATGTGTCGGTTTCGGCCGGTCCATGGGATTTTCAACGGTCGTATCTCAGTTCGTTCCCGTTTCCAACGATGCCGCATCGACTCGCAGCTCCGTTGCGGCTGTATTTATAATTAACTCGCCTTGCTAACGGAGCTGGACTAATGTAAACGTATCACTCGGTTTCCTCGGTCCGAGCATAATTGTTATGCGTACTGGAGGTACTGATTGATGAACAACCGTAAGTATGATGAAGTTATCCGATACTCGGTAGCTTCAGATGTTAACGCAAAATGGAAATTAGTTTTGTTCGTTGCGGTTTATCTCATGGGAAATATTGGCGGTATTTTCTTGCAGAATGCAGCGTTTACGGATTACTCTTGAGCGTGGAGTATTATTCTTTTATTATGCCTTCTAATTTTTATTTATTCCACTTTTAAAATGATTCTCAGCAGTTTTAGTATAAGCGGATTAGATTATCTTTGTCGTTAGTGATTTTTAGTCGTAATGCTATTGGAATTTTTTGACACAGTAATATTGGTACACTTTTTTCTCGTGGCCAGTTAGCTTTTTTGAAAGGAAGGATTTTGATTTATTAAAGATAATAAATTATTTTTTAGCGTATGCACAGTACTCATCATAACGCTTCCATTTTTCAGGGATTTATACTAATTGGGTATGAAAATATTTGAAATAAAAATTATTTATCACTTGAATGATAAAAATGTCTAGGAAATCTTTTATTCGATACAAAATTAATGTTACCTTGATTTTTTAAAATATAATTTTATATATTTATTATTAACTTCATAATATTGTCCCTCATTAACGACCTGCTATACAATGGCCTTTAAATGACTTTGAGCTTCAGAATTATAATAATTCATTAAACATTAAAAGTTTTTATAGCTTGTCTAAAAATTTAATCTCATTAAATTTTCGTTTATTGATTTGTTTCTATATTTGTAATTTATATGACTGTATTTATATAAAAATCTTTATAAATTAATACATATTAATTGTACATGATTAATGTATATAATTATAAATATTTTATATTTCTTTTCTCTAACAGACATATTTCTAAAATACAATTTCAATTCAGTACCATCGAAACAGTGTGCTAAGGAATATGTACGTTTCCTGACAAACAAATATTCCCAGAGTCGAAATGTTTTTCGTCAGACCTGCAGAAGTTTATGGAGGATAAACTACATCACGTGGAAATATTTTTATTCTATAGGTAAACGATATATAAAATAGTCGAAATACCTCTTTAAATTGCAACAGTGGAGATACTGTCTCTATAATTAAACCAAACTCCATCGTTGAATAATAGGATATTTTATGGCACAAAAGTTACTCGATATTAACTCCAGAATAATATAAAATTAAAATGACGTTATTTCCAACAATGTTCAAAAAATCTCTTCAGAGGTCAATTATTTCGTCAGAATTAAAATTGAGGGAAAATTAAAAAAATACGAGAAAATACGTATAATAATAGAATTTTTGTAATATTCTTAAGATAAGAGATAATATTATTATAAATCGCACGGAATATTTTGCATGAACAATATAATTTAATCCATTGTCCTATAATTTAATTATGAGAGATTATACATTATGAAAGCATTTCATTTTAGTTAGTCATTATATATAGGTTGAGTCGCTTAAGACTATAAGTCCAAAACTGGACTTTTTCAACATAAGTAAATAAATACTTTTATAAAAAGGAACAAGCTACGTAAAAATTATCATTAAATATATACTGCATTAAAAAAAAGAAAATAAATTTTTGGTACTCATGTACTCAGTTATGTAACAAAATATGTACAAATATAATAACATATTACTTATCCACAAGAACAAGGATTATGTAATTAATAAATAAATGATCACGAAAGCAACGCAAATTAAAATAACACGAATATACCTAAAATAAGAACCTGAATCTGAAACATGAATTTCGCAAAAGCCACATCTCCCAAATCAATACCAATTCTAGCAAATCCAGGGTGCTAGTTTTCCCCAATTAATTCCAGAATCAACCGTACGTCGTTAGTTAAAATTAGTCAAATACGTTCGGTTATTTCCAGAATTAATCGTTCAATACCACTATCGACGAGCCTTTGACAAAACTAATAGTTCCAACCAGTTAGGTTAGGTCGGTCACTGCCGGGTTTCGGGACTAACTGCGCCACGCAACGTTCCCGCTTATCTCGTCGAAAAGAGCTCACTTTATAATGGAAATAAATCGGAGTTCTACAGTTTGTTTAATGTTTGGCCAGCATTTCGTATTCTCGTCCCATCAACATGGACTTCTTTCGACTTATTATTCTTTATAGCGGGACTCGAAGAAATACGACGTCCTTGGGAACTCTACCCCCACTCCGCTGGTCGAGCGTGCTACCGCCTAGCGAGGTTAAAACGAAATGTAGATTCGCGCGAGTTACCGACGATCGATATCTGCAACGGATAGCGGTCCGGCTTAACCAGTAATGGATTTAGATAGACTTCGGAGTACGATCCCGAGTTTTGTTGCCAACGCTTTCCACGCGGCGGAAACTTTCAAAGGCAAACGTGGCGTTCACGTTGCCTTTCAAAATCGTGACCCATTAGACGCTTAAAAAATCCACTTCTCCCTTGGGTACAGAGAAATGTTTTATGCAGCGTGTCGTGGCCTCGAATAAAATAGAGAATCATCCAGTTGATTATAGAAGAACTCCATAGCCATCCCTGATGTTTGGGCCTGATAGATGAGTGGGGCTGCAGTGCTTCCCGAGTAGAGGGTGCAGGGTTAAAGGGTACATTGTTTGGGTAGGATCTGCTTGAAATGTTCTCGTGCGAAGTAGACATCATGGTTTTGAACGTATTAAAAACATACGTGCATTTCATATGCACGTTAAGTATTGCAGCAAGTGTCGCATTAAGAACACGTGTAACCGTGAATTATTTCGCGTTTATTTAAATAATTAGTAATCACGTAAATATTTAAATAAATTGGCAACGCATGGATTAATGCATCTTTATTTTAATCCGTGATATTTTTGAAATATCAATTCAAGGCTCGGGTCTGAGGTTACGTTATTATCATGGTTTAAGTATAAAAATTAATTAAAATATTCTTTATTAATAAAATTTACCGTTTATTTGCATAGGATATTCAGACGTAATTTTTTTAAATATTAAAAAAGAGAAGTCGTTCAATTGAAAATTTTATTAATAAAAATGGTGTTTTAATTCACGCGTTCTGTGTTCCCAAATAGAGCTTCTGATTTGGAACCAGAGTTTTTAATAATTTCAAAAAAAGAATTGGTATTATGTTTTCCAGATTTTATTAAAGCTTATAGCTCTGTGTTGACAAATTTGTTTTTTCAGATCGTATAAAGACCACATGAACTGTAATATTAGCTTCCCAATAACGCAAACGAATGAGAATAAAGTGACATGGTACATTTTTGACTGGTTCATGTGTTGTTTAATAAATATACTTGATTATTATAATTTTCATCGAAAGCACCCTTCATTCGAATCACGATAACTTGTCAATGGTGTCACCTGTATCATTTTCGCTTATTTGTACCGATTATACTCATTCATAAACAGGTGCAGAGTAAAATTGTCATTTGAAAATAAAGTTTTACTCGTTTTATGAAAATGGCGTAGTTCAAATTTGTTCCTGGATAATATAATGTTTCAATAAGTAACGCAAATCAGGATAACAGAGTTCTGAGTTTCGTAGAATATTATCATTATTTTGATAATATTTTTGCATATAATGAAAATTGTAATAGACTAGAAAAAATAAATAAATAAATAAAAAGAAAATAAATAAGAAAAATATTAAAGTAAAATAGGTATTATCATTATTACTGTATTTTATCTCAGAGTTAATATATAGTAAATCAAATTATGATTCGAATATAAAAATAAATATTTAATTATTCGACTGAGAAAAGAGTATAAATTTTTTAGTGATATGTTTTCCTTCTCAAATCAAATTTATTTCCTAATTATTCATCTATTATTTTTGTACCTTAGTATGATTTACATTTGATTTATATTTCGCAATCTGAAAAGTAGCTTGTTTATACCTTTTCGACAAAATCCCTGTATTTTTAATAGGAAAAAATGTATTTTTAATACGTTATTTGGTTCATGCTGGATTAAAATTACTCGTTTGTATCTTTTCAAACATTTGCGCGTGTGCGTTTTGGAACAGCAGCGTGTCACAAAAGTTCTTCTTTATTTAAATCTTTAGTCACAACAGTTGTGCTGTTGGCTTTTTGAAACTGCAAAAGAATGTAATAATATAAATGCACTTTGTCAGCATCTTTGTTTATGAATTTTTGTATTATAAATGATGGTAAAAGAGGAGGTGCGTTTCCATTCGTAGCTCACATAAAGGTATTCTAGAGAGTGTCGCAAACATTTATTTTGTAAGCAAATAAATAGTAATGATATCAAGATGAAAAGGATTTCATAATAAAAAGTCCAGGAGTATGTTTCCCTCCACGATATAATATATTCATTCGACCCAAAAACAAACTTTGATATCAAAATTAAAGGATCAAACGTGAAACGTGAATTTTATACGATTATATATCACAATAATTATAGTTATATAAATTATATAAATTTTTGATAAAGTAAACTGAGCTCCAAAATAATTTATATAGTTTACATAACAGTATATACTTAAATACTAATTTATAACTCTATTGAAACTTCATTAATCTCCTCAATAACACTTCTAATTATCCAAAGATCTAAATAATGAATTATTTTAATATGACATCCAGAATTTCGAAAAAGAAGAAATTTAATAGATTCAATTCTGATATTAAATTCACCACTAACTTCAAATCTCAATTTTGGACTTCATTAATATATCTTATCCCAAACTGCATTACCTATATTTTCATTTACATTAGATATACACGTCTATACACCCAACTAACTACCACTGGAACCCCAAAAATTTAGCCTCTTTCCGCAAGACACAGGGTAGTTCAAACAGAAACCGTATCAACAAACCCTACACACGTTTCGCAATTACCCGTTTCTTTGCCCTCTTCCGTAAACAGGTGTACCCTCATCCAGAAACACGCTATACAATACACTATACAAGCCCTACTGAGACCTAACCGGTTCTCTTAACCTTCTCCCTTTAAATACTCTTTATCTTCCCTCCTCGACATCCCCAAACACCGTCTTTCATTGACCGAAAGACAATATTCGTGATCGACCAGCGGCCAATTAATTCCTTTGAACACCCAGTGTGCCACAGTGAAACCAGCATCGACGATTTATACGGTTCCGCGCATACATCGGATCATTCGCTGAGCCTTCAAACAATCTTTCATCTTTTGATGGATCACTGCCAATCGGCGTATAGAAGTATCTGTTTCTCGTGATGAGAATGCCAAAGCTCGCGATACACAGGCGAACATAGATCCGCCGGGTCGTCAGAGCCACGCGACACCAGCGCCACCTGCACCGCAGCGCTCGGCCCGCCCTCTGTCGGAGACCGGGTGTCGATCATCGAACGGATCGCGGCGGCGTGTTTATCGCGTGGCTGTAATTCCGTCCAGGGCGAAGAGAGTAAAGAGATTTGCATATAAAACAAGCAATTTACTCCGTTACTCCGCGCCACGGATGGCGGGGGGTCATTACTCCTGCTTTGAAGGGTAATGGAATAAAGCGGTCGCCTTGTGTTCATTTTACATCGTTATACCGGTTATCGGGAATTTGCTTTGATTATACGGTGCAAACGCATGGCAATTTCGGCGCGGCTATTAACCGTTGAGAATAATGGATGGACACAGGACGCTGGCCGACGTGTCGCTTTCGATATTTAATTTCATATCGCGATGCTCGGATGACTAACTTGCCACTGCTAATCCTCTTTTCCCGGAGCGGCCACTCCCCCACCACTGCCCCCGTCTGCGTGCGCTCGTCCAGAAACGAACCGCGCCAAATTCAAACGGAGCTTTAATGCATTACCAATCGGATTATGCATGATGATCGAAAAACGGTCCTAGCTTTTCTTGGAAAATGGTTTCCCTTGGCATTTATGCTTTATTGGTGGCTTGGTGATTAATACGACAGAGTGATTTGCAATCACTTTGATAAATTATATTTTCTTTTTTCATTTTCAGATTTGTTGATGAAACATATGTAAATTTCATACGAATATTCTGAGATTTTCACTATGATTTTACGTGTCAAAGGGATTGATTATAGAACCCAAGTTGATGAAGCACTTTCCACTTCTCTCAATGACTCTTCAAATCTTGGGCCCAGCTCTTCAAACACCCTCTGTAATTTGTATACATTTGTAGCGACTATCATTGTCGCCCTCGCTACTAGATGGATTCCGCCTTCAAGGATTTTCCCGCAAGTCCTCGGGAAACTCCCAGTTTCCTATATATATAACTTACCGTCTTTCCAATTGTATCCCCAGTGTTTAAGGCAGGGCCTTACTGGTGAGTCCGCTAGCAGACCCGGGACGAAACGCATCCCTTCCTTTTCCTAACGTCCCTTCTAGATACGCCAACCACGGGGATACCTGCGACGAGCCGACTTCAAAACGATGGTGGGGGAGGACCCCCACACATTATAAGACGTATTTCATAGTAAGAGTGTTGGTATTACAACGTAACCCGAACACAATTAAATTCCATGAAATACTCTGCAAATTACTTCCTCTATAAAACACGTTATTTCTTCGTCGTGTCAGGCTCCGTCCTCAAAAGCCTCTTTGAACGACATTTGTTGCGACCACAAAAGTAATTAAACGCGGCTAAATCGAACTTCCATTAACGTGATTTCCCCGAGTGATTTTCTAGTATCAGTGAAATTTATAGTCGTTGAATAAGCAGCCGTTGAAAGGGATTACTTGGGAAACGAGGTCGCAGAAATGGAACGCATCAAGAACTCCGCGTTTTCTCTTTACCCCCGGCCGAAACTGCAACAAACCGTGAAACACGGTTCTCCTCATTCTTAATCTACTTTCTGTTCATTCCACTTTTACAAGAGGCAACCGAAAGCCAGACTTAACTTCGACGCCTTCCCCTCAAATCCAATCAGTTTCGTTTCGTTTCAAGGGATCCAATCCGTCTCATGGTAAAGTACCAGGCCGCAAGTTCCGCCCTGCACTCAGCCCACGTACTATTTTCCCATGATCAATTTAATTCCTCGACTCTATTCGTCGCGTCGAAATCCCGTATTAATCTCAATAATCTCCGCCAGAGAGAAGAGTCGCTGTTCGCTGCTGTTGGAATCATATAAGGGCCACGGATAGACGCGGAGTTAACGGTAACAGATGTCGCTAGTGAGATACATAGGGTGCTAATGGCGTGCAATGAAATTGGTCAAACAAATGATGCTTGCTGAGACTGTCGGGTGAATTAATCGCATGTCAACTGCGACTTTGACAAGTCGATTTACTTTGTAAAAGAAGAGGTATAAATTTATTTTAAATAAACAAAATTAAGCATTAATCGAATACTCTGGCGCCAAAATTAAAAAGCTGAAAGAATTTTCTAAATAGGATTAATCACTTTGATCTATGTTTATTTCGATTGTTTTTATTGTATTGAGTCGGATGATTAGTGACTTTCTCAGTGGATGGTGCTTTTGGTTAATAATATAATGCAGTGTATTATTAGTTATTAAATATAATCACATATTAATTGATTAGCATGTGATTATATACAGCAGTCTACAAAATAGCAATATGTTATCAATTAAAATCATAGATGCATTATTAAATACAGTTTTCTTAATTTTGTGAAAGCGATCATTATTTTATAGTGAAAGTAACAAGGTTACTTTTGGCCAATCCATAAAATTAAAATTTAACTACTTTTTTATCTATTACTTCTTATCTACTGCTATTTAAATATACGGATAGTGGTATATAAGAAAAAGCTGTTCAATTTTTACGAAGACATGTGTCTGTTAAATAATTTCAGGTTATGTCAGAAATAGATCTAGCACTATTTTGGAAAATGCACGAACGTCGGAGTCGATTGTAAATTATTCTACAGATTCTGCAATTTTTATATGAGGATTTCTATCTTTGACGGAAATTTTTAGGTTATGATCTGCTATAAAAGTCGTTTCAATTTCATCCTTATGCATTTTTGATTCCTAGCAATTTCTAACTCCGCGACTTACAAAATTATTCATATATAACTATTTGCCAGAATAATGAAACTTATGAAATATTTATACAATTTATGTTCGATAATTCGTTTAAGAATGAAATTATCGTTATTAAAGTATCATAATTTCATTTGGAGGCGATAGTCAAAAAGTTCTATTTTCTAGATTATTTTTAATTTTTTGGAGTAGGAAGAAGTCGCAAAATTTAAGAGCCATGGACTAACGAGACTGGACACTATTTCAATTTCCTTTGTAACTGAAAATTTATTATCACATAATTCTGTACAAGTGTCAGGATATCTTTATTTACAGAACATGACAATATGTGTAATCTACGATTTTCAGTATTTCCTAAGACTAATACTAGAGGGTGCTGAGGTCTCATCTCGACAGATCTTTGTTAGTTTTTCAATATGGCGGTGATTAAGATACGCATGAAGTTTATATTTATATTAATAAATATTGTTTTATCTTTGTTCTAATATAAATGGATAAAAAGTATCGATTTTTGCTATATTTATGAAAATATTCCAAAAATAGTAATTTTTTGAAATGTTTACGTCAACTGTATGATACTAACGGTTATTCTAAAATTAAATTTAATTTGTATAATCAAATAATTTCTTTTGCCAATATATACCATCTTAAAGTAATTCGAAAAGCACTGAGAATCATGGGATGTGCTATCGTTTCGTCACGCATTGCATATAATAGTCTTTATATCAAAGAAATAATTTAAAATACTCTAAAATGATTCGCAAATTTTACTATTTCATTTCTTAAAGTATTATACCAATTCTAAAATTGTTAAAATCAGCAATCTGACAGTAAGTCACACAGCAAGTGTACATGCAGTGTGTGTACACGTATGTGCATATAAATTACATCGTTATGCCTGTTTATCATACTTTTAATGACAAATTAATGGCAAGCAAGAATATTAGGACTGATACGAAGGAAAATTGGTAAACTTCTCGTATAGTTTCCTATCGCTATATTTGCAGGAATGTGCAGTCGCAGCCATAAAGGCACTTAACCATGAAACTTGCAATGCATTAAAGACACTGGCTGTTATACTTGGCAGAAATTGAAGAAGGTCGAACCTGGCCTGAATTATCTTATGAAATTTTATATAGACGATAAATGACAAAGATTCTCGAAGATTAATTAACTTTTTAATTGTCAGATTTCGATGCTGTATTTAGTTACACTATAAATTTCCATTGAATGATTAAATTACATACATTTTCGTTGGATAATCGAGGAATGGAACAAACCCCAGTAGAAATACAACATTGTGCTTCCTGAGCATTAACTCATCATTATAATTTGATTATGCTATATTAATTTGTAATACATAATTATATCATATATTGGAAAACCTCTCACAATATCATTTATCAATTCATTCTTTGTTTGATGAAAATCTGCTGAGTAATTGTAGCCCACGATAATTAGTAAAATTAATGAGTTTTTATAAATCAACTAACTTTTATAATGAATTATTAGTTAATTTTTCACTATGCAAGTAAAGATTTGTTATTATATTGTTCGAATGACACAGAGGCAAGGAAAGCACAAAGAATATAGTGCAAATATGTCTTTTTTCAATTAAATACAATTTGCTTCAATTATAATTTAATTAAATATTAATTAATCAAATATTAATTAATATGTTAAATGTTAAGTGTTAATATAATTTTAATAGTATTTGTAAATTAAGAAGAATTATATAATAATTCTTGTATTAAAATTCTGCTGGAGTGGTTAACAAATACTTTGTTTGAAAAAAAAAAAAAATAAAAAAAACGAGAACGTAAATCATCTGCTAACCAACAGGATATGAATCTATACAACAGTTTCATCGAATAAAGGGCTTCAAAATTTATTTGAACAAGCATGTTGCATCCTATTGTTAAAAGAACTGTATGCTTTTTGACTTGATATATGTCTATACATGTATTTTCCTGTGAAAAAAATATTTGCACACTGTACTACAACCAGTCAAAGCGATAATCTTCAACTCTTCAGCTTTTGCTGTTGTTCAATACATGCAACTGACTTTTGATAAAATTACAATTGACTTTTATTCAAATAGAAACGTATGCCTATTTATTTCAATTATACAACTTTAATAGTTATATTGTATATTATCATTATTACCTACTTTGTTGTTACTATTACTATCATTATAAGTGTATCACTATTATTACATATTTGTATTACTGTCATTATTTATACATATACTACTACTATATATTAGTAATTACTACATGTACACATCATACTTCAATAGTATAATAGTACTTCTACACCAAAAATTAATTCTACCAGAAGCTTGCTTATAATAACCACAATCACTCATTTCGATTACTCTATATTCAGTGTTAAAAATCGCATATATTCAAAACTTCGTCTCAAAATCTCGAAGAACCTTCATTCCACCTAAACCTTCACGCAAAGCCCAAAGTCCATGAAAATGTAAATACACGTTGCTCCAAACCCACCACGATTCAAGTACAAAATACTCGCGAAGCAGTAATGCGAAAGGAAGCAGAGTTGATCCAGTCGCAATGACGAAACACGGTTGCTGAACGTTCCCAGCGAATACGCGCATTCAAATTTCCCGCGCGACGGTCGGCAGTGCGTGCGCCGCGGGTGAGAGGAAGCACGGGTAAATTGCTCCGCGACAAAAGCGGAGCAAGGAATCCCCGAGCTTCTAGGAGACGAGATGGAAAAATGCAATATAGACGAAGGCGCGTAAAGGATAGCGCGCAAGCACGAATGGCACGCTCAGACAAAAAGCTCGACAATCACAGCGAAAGATGGAATGCAAAAAGTCCTTCAACCGGTAAACGTCCTAAACGATATACAACAGTTTCATCGAATAAAGGGCTTCAAAATTTATTTGAACAAGCATGTTGCATCCTATTGTTAAAAGAACTGTATGCTTTTTGACTTGATATATGTCTATACATGTATTTTCCTGTGAAAAAAATATTTGCACACTGTACTACAACCAGTCAAAGCGATAATCTTCAACTCTTCAGCTTTTGCTGTTGTTCAATACATGCAACTGACTTTTGATAAAATTACAATTGACTTTTATTCAAATAGAAACGTATGCCTATTTATTTCAATTATACAACTTTAATAGTTATATTGTATATTATCATTATTACCTACTTTGTTGTTACTATTACTATCATTATAAGTGTATCACTATTATTACATATTTGTATTACTGTCATTATTTATACATATACTACTACTATATATTAGTAATTACTACATGTACACATCATACTTCAATAGTATAATAGTACTTCTACACCAAAAATTAATTCTACCAGAAGCTTGCTTATAATAACCACAATCACTCATTTCGATTACTCTATATTCAGTGTTAAAAATCGCATATATTCAAAACTTCGTCTCAAAATCTCGAAGAACCTTCATTCCACCTAAACCTTCACGCAAAGCCCAAAGTCCATGAAAATGTAAATACACGTTGCTCCAAACCCACCACGATTCAAGTACAAAATACTCGCGAAGCAGTAATGCGAAAGGAAGCAGAGTTGATCCAGTCGCAATGACGAAACACGGTTGCTGAACGTTCCCAGCGAATACGCGCATTCAAATTTCCCGCGCGACGGTCGGCAGTGCGTGCGCCGCGGGTGAGAGGAAGCACGGGTAAATTGCTCCGCGACAAAAGCGGAGCAAGGAATCCCCGAGCTTCTAGGAGACGAGATGGAAAAATGCAATATAGACGAAGGCGCGTAAAGGATAGCGCGCAAGCACGAATGGCACGCTCAGACAAAAAGCTCGACAATCACAGCGAAAGATGGAATGCAAAAAGTCCTTCAACCGGTAAACGTCCTAAACGACGTTGCTCTGCCAGGAAGTTCCGACTGAGCGTCATTATTGCTTTGCATTTATAGCTTCGTTCCACGACCCTTCCCATTGTTTTCATAGCGACGCGCATCAATTGGAGTGGGGATAGTTGTGGAGTGGGGATGAACGTTGGTGGGAATCGAGGAATCCATCTTGAGTGGCATCGTTATATTTATGGTATTAAGACCGTGAACGAAAATGGATGGCCAGCTATTTTTTTCAGGATTACAGGACGAGAATGAATTGATTGGTTATTTGTTGATGCAGGTGATTGGATATAATGAAGAAAATTTAGAACAGTAGTGCAATTTTTGTGTTGATTTAAATAGCATAGTTTTTCTAGTTTAATGGGGGATTTTTCGATAATACTATTACAGGTACATGTTGTTTCAGAATTTCTTTTTTAGACAGGAAGTACAAGTTGCATTGCATTCAATTTTTAGGAGTGAAGAGAAGCATTTCCGAAATGCGAGAAAATATTTTTCTCATTTCAATTCTTTTAACCTTTTATGTTGAATTTTAACCATACTTTTTCTATTTTCCTTTCAAATTCTTCAATTTAAAATCTCAAAATAGTCAGGCTCAATAGGTTGTTTGACATCATTTGCTAAATGTTAAATTTATTATTGCTTTTTCAATAAAAATATTTCATTTTTATGTCAGTTGCTAAATATTGATGAAATCATGATTCTACACTAAATAATATTGTTAATCTCATGTAAGAATGTGAATAAAACGTTCACTATACGTTTGAATATGTTTAAATAAAATTAGGTATTGTTATATTTGTAAAAATAATACTAAGTGCGTTAAAATGAATCCCCCTTTGTTGCAACAACATATTAAATTTTTAACCAGAGAATGATACAATTTTATTTATAAAATTTTTAAATAAATTCCTGAAAATTGTTCCATGCTCCTTTGTTACTTCAATACATATATTTTTTTATATAATACGCTTTTCATCACATGTCATGCGTATAGCTCGTTGTAAAATTGATAACATTGTTCTACAAAATCCATAACGAATGCAGGTGTAAAATAAAAAATAGAATCGAAAATTAAAAGGCGCAGAATGAAAAAAAGAAACAGAATGGTTAAAAACATAATTATAATTATATAAAACAGGAAGAAATATTTAAAATTTCTTCAAACTACTAAAATATGTGGAAATAATTTATGAAAGTAGGGATTTTATTACACATTACACGCGTCAGCAAACCGGAAGTCAATTGCAGCCGAATATAAAAGTGCAACAGATTCCTGTATTATAATATGTTTACATTATTTATAATTTTGGCAATACTATAAACGTATACATTTTTCAAGGCAATACTAGATAAATACCGTAATTGCCAATCAAAATCCAGAATCTATAATTAATATCAGGTACTTACTAGTATCACTGTACCATATGGTCATCCGTCACTTCAGTACGCATACGGCAGGTTAAAATGAAAGAAAAATTGGCAAAACTATTAAAAAACTACCTTTTCAAAAGTATTTCAACTAAATATAGCAATCGATAATCGAAATATAAAACCTACAATCGATTTCACGAAATTACGCAGTATTATTATACCACATAGACATCCGTCGCTTCCGTGCGCATACGACAGGTCAAAATGAAGAAAAAATTGGCAAAACTATTAAAAAACTACCTTTTCAAAACTATTTCATCTAAATATAGCAATCGATATTCGAAATCTAAAACCTACAATCGATTTCACGTAATTACGCAGTATTATTATACCATAGACATCCGTCGCTTCCGTGCGCATACGACAGGTCAAAATGAAGAAAAAATTGTCAAAACTATTAAAAAACTACCTTTTCAAAACTATTTCATCTAAATATAGCAATCGTTAATCGAAATCTAAAACCTACAATCGATTTCACGTAATTACGCAGTATTATTATACCATAGACATCCGTCGCTTCCGTGCGCATACGACAGGTCAAAATGAAGAAAAAATTGGCAAAACTATTAAAAAACTACCTTTTCAAAACTATTTCATCTAAATATAGCAATCGTTAATCGAAATCTAAAACCTACAATCGATTTCACGTAATTACGCAGTATTATTACACCATAGACATCCGTCGCTTCCGTGCGCATACGACAGGTCAAAATGAAGAAAAAATTGGCAAAACTATTAAAAAACTACCTTTTCAAAACTATTTCATCTAAATATAGCAATCGTTAATCGAAATCTAAAACCTACAATCGATTTCACGTAATTACGCAGTATTATTACACCATAGACATCCGTCGCTTCCGTGCGCATACGACAGGTCAAAATGAAGAAAAAATTGGCAAAACTATTAAAAAACTACCTTTTCAAAACTATTTCATCTAAATATAGCAATCGTTAATCGAAATCTAAAACCTACAATCGATTTCACGTAATTACGCAGTATTATTACACCATAGACATCCGTCGCTTCCGTGCGCATACGACAGGTCAAAATGAAGAAAAAATTGGCAAAACTATTAAAAAACTACCTTTTCAAAACTATTTCATCTAAATATAGCAATCGTTAATCGAAATCTAAAACCTACAATCGATTTCACGTAATTACGCAGTATTATTACACCATAGACATCCGTCGCTTCCGTGCGCATACGACAGGTCAAAATGAAGAAAAAATTGGCAAAACTATTAAAAAACTACCTTTTCAAAACTATTTCATCTAAATATAGCAATCGTTAATCGAAATCTAAAACCTACAATCGATTTCACGTAATTACGCAGTATTATTACACCATAGACATCCGTCGCTTCCGTGCGCATACGACAGGTCAAAATGAAGAAAAAATTGGCAAAACTATTAAAAAACTACCTTTTCAAAACTATTTCATCTAAATATAGCAATCGTTAATCGAAATCTAAAACCTACAATCGATTTCACGTAATTACGCAGTATTATTACACCATAGACATCCGTCGCTTCCGTGCGCATACGACAGGTCAAAATGAAGAAAAAATTGGCAAAACTATTAAAAAACTACCTTTTCAAAACTATTTCATCTAAATATAGCAATCGTTAATCGAAATCTAAAACCTACAATCGATTTCACGTAATTACGCAGTATTATTACACCATAGACATCCGTCGCTTCCGTGCGCATACGACAGGTCAAAATGAAGAAAAAATTGGCAAAACTATTAAAAAACTACCTTTTCAAAACTATTTCATCTAAATATAGCAATCGTTAATCGAAATCTAAAACCTACAATCGATTTCACGTAATTACGCAGTATTATTACACCATAGACATCCGTCGCTTCCGTGCGCATACGACAGGTCAAAATGAAGAAAAAATTGGCAAAACTATTAAAAAACTACCTTTTCAAAACTATTTCATCTAAATATAGCAATCGTTAATCGAAATCTAAAACCTACAATCGATTTCACGTAATTACGCAGTATTATTATACCACATAGACATCCGTCGCTTCCGTGAGCATACAGTGGGTCAAAATAAAGAAAAAATTGGCAAAACTATTAAAAAACTACCTTTTCAAAACTATTTCATCTAAATATAGCAATCGATAATCGAAATCTAAAACCTACAATCGATTTCACGTAATTACGCAGTATTATTATACCATAGACATCCGTCGCTTCCGTGCGCATACGACAGGTCAAAATGAAGAAAAAATTGGCAAAACTATTAAAAAACTACCTTTTCAAAACTATTTCATCTAAATATAGCAATCGACAATCGAAATCTCGAACCTACAATCGATTTCACGTAATTACGCAGTATTATTATACCATAGAGACATCCGTCGCTTCCGTGCGCATACGGCAGGTCAAAATGAAGAAAAAATTGGCAAAACTATTTAAAAACCACCTTTTTAACGTTATTTCAACTAAATATAACAATCAGCAATCGAAATCTAAAATCTAAAATCGATATCGCGACATTACGCAGTATTATTATACCATATAGACACCCGTCGCCTCCGTGCGCATACAGATGGTCAAAATGGAAAAAAAAATTGACAAAACTATTTAAAAAAATACCTTTTCAAAACTATTTCATCTAAATATAGCAATCGACAATCGAAATCACAAACCTACAATCGATTTCACGTAATTACGCAGTATTATTATACTACATAGACATCCGTCGCTTCCGTGCGCATACAGTGGGTCAAAATGAAGAAAAAATTGGCAAAACTATTAAAAAAGTACCTTTTCAAAACTATTTCATCTAAATATAGCAATCGATAAACGAAATCTAAAATCTAAAATCGATATCACGAAATTACGCAGTATTATTATATCATATCGATATCCGTTGCTTCCGTGCGCATACGGCAGGTCAAAATAAAGGAAAAATTGGCAAAACTGTTAAAAAAACTACCTTTTCAAAACTATTTCTTCTAAATATAGCAATCGACAATCGAAATCTCGAACCTACAATCGATTTCACGTAATTACGCAGTATTATTATACCATAGAGACATCCGTCGCTTCCGTGCGCATACGGCAGGTCAAAATGAAGAAAAAATTGGCAAAACTATTTAAAAACTACCTTTTTAATGTTATTTCAACTAAATATAACAATCAACAATCGAAATCTAAAATCTAAAATCGATATCGCGAAATTACGCAGTATTATTATACCATATAGACACCCGTCGCCTTTGTACGCGTACAGATGGTTAAAATGAAAAAAAAATTGGCAAAACTATTAAAAAACTACCTTTTCAAAACTATTTCATCTAAATATAGCAATCGATAATCGAAATCTAAAACCTACAATCGATATCACGAAATTACGCAGTATTATTATACTATATAGACACCCGTCGCCTCCATGCGCATACAGATGGTCAAAATGAAAAAAAAAATTGGCAAAAAGTGTTAAAAAACTACCTTTCCAAAACTATTTCATCTAAATATAGCAATCGACAATCGAAATTTAAAACCTATAATCGATATCACGAAATTACGCAGTATTGTTATACCACATAGACACCCGTCACTTCGGTACACATATGGCAGGTCAAAATGAAGAAAAAATTGGTAGAACTATTAAAAAACTACCTTTTTAATGTTATTTCAACTAAATATAACAATGAACAATCGAAATCTAAAATCCAAAATCGATATCACGAAATGACGCAATAGTATTATTTATTACGCAGCAAATTACGCATATATATAATTTACACTCACACTACTTTATTTCGTACGTATCACGTGAAAATCGAAAAAAAAAAAATTGATGAAGCTATTAAAAAACTAACTTTTCAATTCTATGTTAGCCAAATATCGTAATCAACAAATGAAATTTGGAATCACTAATCGATATCTGGAATTTCGCAATATCATTATACTATATGGACGCCCGTCACTTTATTTCGCACAAGCTATGTGAAAATAGAAGAAAAATAGGCTAAACTACGATAAAACTACTTTTCCTATGCTATGTTAACTGAATATAGTAATCTACAATCGAAATCTAAAATGTCTAATCGATATCACAAATCTATGCAGTATCATACAATTTTCACTCACTCCACTTAATTTCACACATGGCACATCATAAATCGAAGAAAAATTGGCAATATAATAAATGTATTATGACTGAATACTGGAATGGAATATGTGATAAAGGTATAGAAATAAGTAGACACCGGATTCGAGCATGTTTCTTTATAGACCGACAATACTCGACTGACTGTTGTAACGGTTTCTTTTGTCTCAACGTCTCGGGATCGAACTTTCTGGAAAAATTGTCACGCCACGCTCTCCCCTCAGCACACACACTACTCGCACACATGCATCTATGTAGATGTGTATATTCGTCGAGTCCGCGTACAGCTAACTTTGGCTTATTATTAGGCGGATGGATTAGCAGTATACCAGCCTACTGGGTGAATATTCCATGTTGAATTTTTCCACTATGAAGCATCAAATGAAAAAATTTTCTTTTTTATTTTCAATTCATTTATTATTTTTTATTTTTCGAATCACCTTGCTCAGTTGTACTACAAATTCCGGCCCACCATGTACACCTACACCTATATTCAATACCCAAATATACAGATGCGTCTACTTCTCTTGTCTTCAAACCTGATGTCCACTACAGTCGACTTTAAAATTGCAATAGATTCTTCTATTCTCTATAATTTTGGTTATACTATATATACTTATACCAACATAATACTCAAATATAGAAATACGTCTATATCTATCGTTTTCAAATGAGAAGT
The DNA here is from genome assembly GCF_001483705.2 of Eufriesea mexicana. Lineage (NCBI taxonomy): Eukaryota > Metazoa > Arthropoda > Insecta > Hymenoptera > Apidae > Eufriesea > Eufriesea mexicana. Next base: position 167,510 of record NW_016909945.1, read on the forward strand.
CCACTGCAATCGACTCTAAAGATGCATTAGGTTTTTCAGTTTTAGACAATTTTGGCAATACTATTCGTAATTTGTTAAATTTTTCTTATTTCTCCCACTATTTTATCGTATTATACATATACGTCTACACACTCGTCCAAGTCAATAACCTAGAAACTCTGAGTGATTACTAGAACCAGTTAGAGCTTGGCTACAGAGTTTTTAGGAAAGATGAATCCCGGAAGATAGGATTGTTAAACGATCGTCGTGAGTAGACTCGCGGACGGCACGTTTTTCCTTTATCTTTTTTATGAGTCAGTTATATTTCAGTGTCCGAACTATCGGAAAAGCGATCTTAGATATCGTGATCGTCCCTTATGGATCGCTTTCGGCCTCTCACTGTTCTATCTCTGACACGCTTCACCGTGTTTCTTTTTCAGCTTCCTATCGACTCGTCAACGTGAAATTGTCTGGCAGAATAGTTTCCATATCGGATAAAATTGAGGTTCAAGTACTTGTGTTCTTGAATGTTTGTATAATTTAATTATTCTATGCTAACTTTTGTTCAACCTGATTATGTATAGGAGGGGACTTATATTTGATTGTTTTCAATTAACCTCTGGAAACTTTGAAAGTTTATTAATTTGGGAATTTTGGAAACTTCGTAGAAGAAATGTGAAAAATTAACAAATTTGAAAATTTAATAGGTTGTAAATGGTGGAAATTTTTTAATTTAGTAACTTGGGAATTCTAGTAATTTTCTGGAAATAATTTCGAGGGGTTAGAAATGTACTCTCAGTAATTTGGAAATCTCATTTGAGAACTACAAACACTCTGGAGAATATTTTCAAAGTGTAATATTTGAAATATTCATTAATTTGGAAATTTTAGAAATATGCCAGAGGACGTCTGGAAAATTTAACTAGGAAATTCTAGAAATTTTCTAGAAAAAAATGAGAAAAATTCGCCTTCTCTAGTTTATTAAATTCAGTTTCATGGTATTTTAAGGAACAGAGAGGATTACAAAATCGATCCTGTTTTTGTCACGGTACTCTACAGTTGAATGTGTTAAATTGCCCTCAATTGTGCCCTAATTTAATGAACGAGCAAGGTTGCAGAGCTAAAAGCACGAACGAAGTATGTGGTCACAATAGCTTGGAGTTCTAGAGAAGTATTACGGTGTACCTGTGTGTTATATTTATAAGAAACACCAGCACGTGTCGCAGATATGAGAAACAATGGGAAGAGGGAAAACAGACACGAAACGTTGGTCTGTTAACCTACCATGACCGGTTAAATGGCCAATGGGTGCGAAAAGAAAAGAATGAGTGCAGAAGAATTTAAATAAAAAGGAATAAGCGAAAAAATCGAACAATTAATTATACGAATATTAGAAGAAAAATCAGGCAGTCAAGTAACCAAAACGATAACATTGAATGTTGAATTTTGAATTAAAAGTTTAAAAATGTCCATTTGAGTCGTAGTATGTTCGAATATTTTTATTTTTGATAACAGAAAGAGCCAGTATTACGAACACCATCAATAATGGATTTTTAAGAGGTCCTTCAGGAAATGGCACGTAACTCCGGAAATTCTCCATCTTTCTTAACAAAAAGTGCAACAGATGTAGTCGAAGACTGTACAAATATATCCCATTATTTTCAAAACACAAGCTCTTAATGGTTCCTTGTAATAATTTCTCAAAAATATTCAAAAAATCCAGGAAGATACTACAAGACCTCTTAAGAAGGACCACTTATATCAAACTGGTTTCCTTAAAATCTTCCTCGAATTGTTGAATTTCATGATGTTGTAAAATATTTCATGATGTCAGACGAGTGACTACCTTCGTTCATATAAAATAACTTTGTTATTTTAAAGATTGGAAAGAGGAAAGATGTATTGCTTTTATGAACTGAAGGGATACCTGATGCAATAATAATAATAAATTTTAATCTTCCCCTTTTTATTAAAGAATGAAACTATTTTTTGTAGTAATGTCTGATAATTCTTTTGCTGGATTAGGTTCAAAAATCAATTTTTCCCAAGAAATTCTAGAGACGGAAATAGTAAATAATAGTAATAACAGTAATAATAAGTAGTAATAATGGTAAACAGTCGTTTTCTCTTTTTTAATGGAATAATTATTTCTTATAGAAACAATTCTGAATCCCAGATGATTCGATTAGGTTTCGAAATTAATAATTGGAAAGAAATTCTGAAGAGATATCCAATGCGATGATTAATCAGTCCTTCTTTTTCTGATGAAATAATTATCTTTCCTAGAAGCAATCGATAAAGTCTGGAACCATGGATTTCGTTTTAAAACCGATAGTTCGAAAGAAATTCAAGTTGCAGAAGAAATTTCGCGATGCTTTTGTCTCACAATGGCGGTCTTAATTACTCTTTCCAGGTGTTCGGATTGGCAGAGATATTTCAGTTGAGCAGAATCGGTTATCCAACCTGTCTAATGCAAATGTCCTTTCATTGCCATGATAAAATCGATATCGGTAATTCCCTTAAATCGAGACCCTTTGCATTTTACTTGGTCATGTATACATAAACATGTTCATTACAAATTAAATTATCATGGTATTTTTCATTTCTTTGTTGCGACGACCAAGTTGAGAAATATCTGAAATAGTAACCAGCGAATACTTTGCAACTATTTTTAAACATAAATGAATATGTAAGAATAGTTTCGAAATTTATTTTAAGATCAAAAATTTTAATGTATAATAATACGTAAATTACATGTTATAAAATGTATGACTATAATAATGTCTTTTATGAAGAATAACATTTATAGGAACGATAATATTTATGCGGAGTAAGCGAAGTACAGTGTGTTCAATAAAAGATGTGCAGATGGAGGCTACGTGTTGAAGTCATGGTTAGATACCGAATATTTCAAAAATTTTCTCATTTAAAAATTCCTGTGGCACACTAGTAGAGGATCGTTCACCTGAAGCAGCGATTTTCAATTTTTATATTATAAATAATTTAATATATTAAAAATTTTACAATTATCCCTATATACAAATCAGTGTACTTTCATTCACATGGTTTAGAAAAAATACGATAGATATATAATTATTTATGTGTGATTGTGTAAAATATAATTGTACACTGAATTTCGTAAAATATTCAAATGTTCGAAACGATACGTCTGAAATGATTATGGCGATCGATCGTGGGCGTCTCTTCCGGTCATTCGAACATGAGGTATGACAGCGTTGACAGTTTAGTGATTTACTGTCTCCTCACTTCATTCCCTATGTTTTATTGTTTGTGTTATTAAAATTCTTAAAATATCCTGACAAATAATTCCACATACGTACTCATTAATTTGAAAAGTGCACATGTGCACGTTTCACTCGCCTTATCCACTGATCATGACATTTGACTCTATGAAACTCCTTTGTTCGGTATGATACATCAAATTTCTTCATATTTATTTTATCTGTCAGATTACACTTATTCTACACGTATATTATGTTCCACAATACTTTTCCTTCTTTGTTACATTTCCTTTTGTGTTCATTCACAAGGTAAACAAAGATAGTGCATGTTAATCCTTGAAATACAAACGAAAAATAAAATATTTATCGTTCATAACCCCTATCTTTATACCTCAAATTCGGAAACTCCAACCAATTACAAATTCCATAGCCCCACCAAGGGTCTATATAAGGGCTAGACCTTTTAGTTCGTAGAGTATAAAGACACGCGATAGCAAGATAGGAAGACAGTCCACTTACTATTTCGAAGTTAAACGGAACCTCCACAAGGAACCGTCCGCTATTAATTATCGTCAAGTAAGAACAACCTAGTGACGATATACAGTGCAGTTTGCATCAACAGATGAATGAAGGGTGGGGAAGAACTTAAATTCTGTCGTGAAACATTTGATGGAGGACTTGATCCACACCTCGAAAATTATTGTGGTACAGGTGAGTGGATCGAGTGATTGTCAGCACGATTGATGAGTGTTTGCGATAGTGGATCAAAAGGATATTTAGACTAGATCAGTAGCACGAGAAGAATGAATAAATTCCTAGAATAGATGTGGAATTTTTGGACGCTTGATTGTATAATACGTGTGTGTGGTGTGGTACGAGTATACAAAGGGATGCCAAGGGATTAATTAAAGAGTGGCAAAAGGAAATATCATAACAGAGGAGTGTCATGAGAGGAGTATCCTAGGAGTGTCATAACAGAGTTGCTATTGAGAATTCTATAAGAGAGAGAGAGAGTGTCGCAGTGAGTTGTATTCTAATTAATAATATAAGATATATTATTAAGAAAAAGGAAAGCTCTATTCCCGCAGCATCTATTCCTACATTATTATAAGCATTATTAGATTTATTAGAAGACTTAAATATTGTAAGCATGTGTTTGTTAAATAGGTCTCTCTTGGCCTAAACTAAACAGGTCTTTAAATAGCCTAGGTTAGACCAGCTAGAGCTAAACTAAGCTTAGAGAGCTACTCACAATTTTTCTTTGCTATCTAGATGCAAAATCAGTTTATATTTGTTTTTCTAGAAATGCATAGCGTTAATGATAGTACTTATGTAGTACTGAGAAGTGGCATTAATTTCTTTCTAGACTATCCCTGTATTTTATAGTTGACCATAGTGGTGGAAGACTACACAGTGTCAGGGGCCCATTCTGTGGATAGGGTTGTCTTAGGTTTATGGTGATCAATTAACGGTGAAAGCTTGGCAAAGCCTAGGATGTGTTCCGCAGATGTATCCAAGCAACTCTTAAGGGTTAGGTCACCATCTGCCTAAGCTCTCCATCTCAATATCTGGTAGACGTGACGTCACTGGGTCTGACTGACAAGACCTACAACTTGAGGTCACTCTGGTTAGTAGGAGGAACGGATGACATGAAAATGGGGACTGTAAGCGTGCAATTATGGCTTGGAAGCTTAAAGGCTCTCAGTCTTTTGGCCTGTGCAGCCTTGTACTGTTTAATCCTTTGCACTCGACGATTCTTTCGTTACAGAAAAATAGTCATTCGAAGACTTTCTGTCATAAAGTCGACGATATTTTCAAAATGATTAGGTAGGTAATCATAACTTAGGTAATTTTAAATTTGATATATTAATTAACATCGATCTTGGTGACTGAGAGTCGTCTCTCGAGTGCAAAGGGTTAAAGAGTAACAAGTCATCTGAGAATCGACTAGTTTATGTCTATTCTCTCTAGATATACACTTCCTGACAAAAATCAAGAAACAAAGCAACGATTTGGGAATTTCTACGTATTCTTTATCTTCTCAGATAATAAATAAATTAAAATTTAATAAAAAACTTATCGTTTATTAATGTTAACAAAATATTATCTTCCCATCCTATTTTTAATTTTAATAGGTATATATGTCTCAGAAGATAAAGGTACAAAAATTTGCAAATAATTATTTTGTTCCTGAACTTTCATCAGTAAATATATGTTCTATCCTTACAAAGGTATATTATCTACGAAAATGTTATTGCATTTGTTAGTAGGGATATGAATAAGAGTCTGGATTTTTATTTTGAAAAATATTTCTTAACATTTATGAACTTAACACTGAGATATATTTGGTATAGTGATGATAATCAAAATCCATGGTTACTAAATGAATAATCGTCCTGCATCAACTTGAGCCCTAGGATGGAAATTGGAAAGAAAAATTTGTTTCATCGATTAACTATTATGTATAATGACTAAGGATTATCCAGTTCTTTATTATATTCTTAAAAATTAAGAATAACTAATAATTAAATAATTAAAAACTATAAACTACAAAAACAGATTAAGTATAATTATTTTCTACATTCATTTACTTTTCAAAACCAAAAAATGATACTTAGAAATTCTACGAATATCAGATTTCCTAATCAGTAAACCTTCATTCCTATTTTCATTACAGCTACTAGAAAGTAGGTTAAAATGAATTTCATCGACTGATTATCTTCCAAAATTCATCTCAACCAAACCAGCGAAATATCAGAAAGTGATTGGAAATAAAATTAAAAGTGTTAGAACAAATCTTCGGAATAAATATATTTTCGTAAGGAGATCGAAGGTTTACTGATCCTGGCATGGACAGCGAGTCGATAACGTATCCTCAGCTTCGATGAACCTTTTCATGGGGTAACTCAGAGGGTGTAGAAGCTAGGAGTAAGAAGATCGTATCGAGATACAGCACTGATCGGACAAAATGATTATTCTCCTGTGACTTGAGACGAGAAAATCTGAAGCCTGGTGGTGAAGTATCTCTTATTACACTAGCCAGGAATTTTATCTTTGTAGGTCATGAATGCGGTATTGTTTGCGATTGAATGCTGCGTTTTCAATTAGCTACTGCCCTGTTTAAGTATTCCTTTGTCGCAATTAAAATAAAAGAATCACGGGCCTTAACGTTTTGATAGATGAACGTTTCTGGGACAGCTGAATAATACGCTTTATTTGTTTGCAAACGTTGATTGTTGAGGAAATCTCGTGTTATAACGAAAGCAAGGGGATTTCGATTCTTCCTCCCTTTCTGCATTAACGTCCTTAAAATTGACAAACCAACGGGAACGGTCACCGTTTGTCGTTTGATGTGAAAAAATTTCCAAAGGAATTTTCTTTTATACATTTCAGTTGTTCGCGGGAAAGTCCCGTAATTCGTGTGCGTTTATTTTACGAATTGAAAGCGATTTCAGAGCGGAATTTATTGGATGACGTAAATTTCTTCCTTGTTTCTTCCCCTCTTTACGTTTACGCTTTGACTCTGCGCTCTAACGTTTGTTGCGATGCTTTCAACGATATGATTACCTTCGATTTTTAGTTATATTTAATTATCGACGTGATGACAAAGACCGAATATTAGTACAAATTATACATGAAATCGGTTACACGAACGTGGAATTGTTTGAGGATAAATATATTTCAATGAAAAACTCTGAAATTCGTTTTTCTATTCAATATGTACGAAACAAAGGTTTGCTTTTGCCGAACGGTAGTATTGTTTCATAATATTACAAAAGAATATTAAATAATTGTTGAAATATTATATAATAATATTGGTAACACTACTGTTATAATAATTAAATATTTTTAATATTATTAATATTCGATATTTCTGACATTTCTAATAATTAATAAATCCACTGTGATTTAAATAATATGATAACTATGTTTAACTATAATTATTTTAATGCAAGAACTATTAATTAGAGAGTAAATATGATTTAAGATCAGTAACCTGCCATATTTGCTATCGTGGAATTTATACAGCATTAAATTAAATTATCATTGTTTACTTTATTTACAAATATCGTTATTTATACAATAAAATTTTTTAAATTATTTCGAGTCCTTTTAAATTAATTTTAAGAGATATAATGATTATTACTTTTTAGAAAAATAAGATGGAAATTCAATTTTACATTTCACTGTCCTAAGTACATATTTATATTGAAATACCTGATATTTGTGACGAAGTATAGTATTAGGAACAGATTCTTAATTGTGTCTGTCCGTCAAGACATTTAATAATGAATAATTAATTGAACAAATAAATCAATTTATTATGTTTAAGTCTAGGAACATTTCAAATCATATGCTATATTATCCTGTAGAGCAAGGCCATCTGCAATATAGACAGGGTGTATGATCTCCTTAATGTAGCATATCATCGTTACATAATTGAGAGGGTAGAGGCGTATTTGCTGGCATTGTGCATACGTGGTCAGTCCAATAGGATTAATGACAAATTTCAATACTGTTAATATAAATTATTATCAGGTTACACGTACTCATTTCCTAAGAAGCTTTGACTCACAATCAATTAATTGCTCAGATCAGTGGTGGAATTATTTAATATAAAAATTATGAATAAATGTCAGAGAATCTATATCTTTTAAATTAACACATATAAATACAACAGAAAGATTATATTGCTATTATTGTTTAATATTCATTATCGAAAATGAATTCTTTATAACAACAATTTAAAAAAATAAGTTTCCTTGATACATTTCAGAGAACAAATTATTTTTTTGTAAAATATACAATTGTTTCTTATTTATTTAAATGAAATTCGTCTGAAATTAACGGAATTAAATTTTTTAATAAAAAAATACTCGAATTTTAAGTGATGGATATTATTATTAAACCACAATTAAACATCAGAATGAAAAATTTTGTGGATACTGTAAAATTTGACGTAACCTGGCTATAAGGATTATTACACACATTATTATTGATGAAATTTTCTTTCATATTATTGCATTCAAAATCTTGAATTGTCCCTATGAATGTGCTTGACACGTAGAAAATAAAAAGATACCAGTGTATGGAGAAACTGAAACAGCACCACTCATATAATAAAATAGAAACAGAATCAAAAACAAGGTAATTCAAATTTATGAGGGAATGAAGCTGTTTATGAAGTATGGAAAAGTGGCTGGATGCGAAGCGTGAATAGCGTATGAAAGCATGTTACGTATACTAGTGACTGAAAAATGAAATAAATACAAGAGAAACGGGTCTGCAAATTTTCGAAGGCAAAATGCACAAATTTTAATTTTTACCTTTAACATTTTCTCCATTTCAGCTCGTGTTAAAATAAATATCTTAATTATCATGTAACAAGTATTTTCTAGAGGCTTCTTAAACTATGTACATCTCCATTTACATATACATATACCTCTTCATGTCTATGTGATAAACCTAAGAAGAATTTTTAGGTTAGGTTTAACGATAATTATACAAGTAGTATAAAAAAACAAAAATCATAAAAATATAGAACATTTTATCAATCTGTGAAGCCCTAAATGATCAGTATCGTCACTTTTCCTATAAATTTTAAATTTGCTAATAAATTTGTTGAATTTTTCCAATTTACAAAACTGAGATTTCTAATATTACTCGATAAATAAAGAAAATACAAACGTGTGATGTAACATCGTTGATATAGGTTAAGAGAACTCGGCTTGGGTTCTAGGAGAAACAGTAATGGCCGCCATGGAGTCTTAATACTAAGGTCTCTGCTTGTAAAGCCATAAACAAAAGACGATCGATTGACACTTCGATGTATTTTCTTTAGGTGCGTTTCACATCGTCGAACTCCAACACAATTCTCTTATAAAACGTCTTATCCAATAACCTCGTTCGTACAAATCACCATATGTACCATAAAATAAATCAGGTTATAGAAAAATTTTAAGAAAACAAAATAAAATTAACCTAAAACAATCTTGGATGACATCAAACTCGTTAACATTTTGCACTAGAATGATTAGTCTAACCACACGATCATAACCTAACCCTAGGTTTACCGGCTGCGCCATTTTGACGAATTTCGAATTTCAAAATTCGAAAATTGCAGAAAACGTTTGCACTCGAATAAAAATAATCCCTACAAATATTATAAATTTTACATAAATACATATCTCGTAGTTTCATTTGCAAGTTAATATCACACAACTATGTCATTTTTTAAGTTATGAATTAAAGGAAATGTCTAATTTAGTTCATGCGTTAAGTTGACAACTGTCTGAGGAGCTAGGTATACAATAAATGCCTCTTAATCAATCGTTAATATATTTTAACACGCAAAAAATTCAAAGAATTTGTAAAATTTTGATCTAGTTTTATCGTGAATGGAATAAATGTATCAACAAAAATTAAATATTTCTTCGATGAATAATTTCTCACAATTAAATCGTGGTACATGGGATTAATATTCGTTCCCATTGAAAATTGGTGTGTCTATCGAGGCACGAAGGGAGCGCAGGTCTTGTCAAAACGCGAACTATGGCGTCGATGAAATCGGCACGGCGGAGTTTACAATGTGTCCTCGTTAAATAACTCGTTAACTCGATCCACGGTAACCGCGAAAGGAGAGCAGCGTCCAATTTACATTTCATTTGAACGTCATACGCGAATAGGTACGATCAAACAGTAACACAAATATACGCATGAATAAACAGCTTAGAGAATCGTTGAATTTTCTCTGCTTTCCGCTGGCAGCGGATTTTCATCAGTCGTATCCAAAGGTTAGCTCGTTCGTACGTATGATCGCGATTACGCCGATACAGTGACATTAATGTCTCGTTCACAAGCGAGGTAGCTAGAACAACGCGATGCACTAGGTTGGCAACCATGAAAAACGCTAGCGCGCAGTGACATTAAGGTTAGCTGCATGGCGTTTGTCAATCTATGTACGTCGCAGCGTTAATGGTCACCGACGTAGCCGTGAGCCGAGTAGCCCCGCGCAAATTATTTATACATTCCACGCGATTGTGAACAGTAATGCCTTTTGTTCTCGTGCCGTTGCGTTTTAACAGGTAAATCCTGCCTTTCGAACGATGCTTAGTGATCCTTAAACTCTGTAAAGTATTAAACGTGTTCTTTCTACGTGGTCAAGTACATAATATGGCTGGTATTCCGTAAAAGCGACGTTCGATATCTCGTTAAAAAATTGCATCATCGATTATTAGAACATCGTTGAAAATTATAAAATATCTAACGAATTAGATATTATCCCGAGATTAAATTTTTTAATTTATAAATCATGATCAAATTACTTGAAAGATGGGCTCATATTTCTGTCTCTCTGCCGAAAGTATCACGTGGAATGGAACTAATGGGAGAAAAAAGTGGCTTAAAAAGTGTTAAAAAGACGTGTAAATCTTGTTGCTGCGGAGGTACATATTGAGTAATTCGTGGGGAAGATTTATCGCCAGAGATAAAAGTTAGTAAATAACCAGAGAGCGTAAAAAGGTGAAAATACGAGAAACGAAAGCACGAATACCAATTTCGAAGACATTAATGTCCAGGGTTACTAATGGGAATTATTAATGTGACAAATTCACGAGCGACACGAATTCGACTCAACGTTGAAGTATACCTTCTTCTCTTAACCTGTTTGTAAGAGATTACAAGTTTCGTGCAAATACAAACTGCCATCGTGTAATAAATTTACGATCATTTCAGCGGCACAAGTAAATCATACAATATTTCATTAATGTGTTACTAATTTATACGCCCATGCTTATCCCATGCTTTAATATCACATAATTTTATAGACAGCAATAAACGAAAGAAATTAAAAATATAATAGAAACTCGGTATTTTATCATGTAACTTTCAAGTTTGACAATTATAAATTTATATATTTAAATTTAAATAAAATTAAAATATTTATATATTTTACAATTTTAT
>NW_016909945.1:178960-215834 GCF_001483705.2 Eufriesea mexicana
AATTAGTTACTAGTTACTATCTATCCATATATATGAAATTTTCTACCTTCTATCTAGTGATAATTCAAATAACACTAGAATCAGTAAACTAGTCAAAATGGCTACTTTCAGATTAATTATTTCTGCAGCTATTCAAAGGGTACACTTACATTTTGCAAAGTTAAAAATATATGAATTTACTCTCATAAATACCTATTTATAATATAATTATTATATCAATTATTATATATATAATTATACAAGGAGTTACAAAATTAGTGGTACAAACCGAAAGGATGTAAATCTATACGAAAAAATAAATCGAAATTGTAGAGAGACATTTTTTCGTATAAAGCATGGTTCTCGAATAAATTGACGTTAAATATCCGTAAGAGAGGTGTACACTTGCGTGAGACCCCACTTATGTTTTCTTCTGAAGCACTCAACTTTATGAATACTTAACATCGATTTACTCGAAAACGAAGCTTCATAGAAAAAAATGTCACTCCACATTTTCGATTCAATTTTTCACGTAGATTCACACCTTATCGATTTGTACCACCAATTAGATAACATCCTATCTATATTTATCTATTTATCATTACCATACAATTTTGATATTATTCACGTCAGTTGTAAATTGACAGTTAACTTTCTAAATAAAACAGAATATTCTTGGAAAAATCGAGGAGCTAATCTCTCATCCTCATTCCCCAGAACAGCCTATACAGCAAGTCATGCGAAAGCACAAAGAACTATATAACGAACTCAGTACCAGCTACCCACATGTTCCTCGAGCAGGCTGCACTGCAAACCGCCATACCAATCGTCCAATCACCAGCATCGGTTCGACAATCCCGAAAGATCCACTTACACGAAAAACTCGCCATAACCTGGCTACCCACCCTAATCGTCATCTCTCTCCGACCCTTAATCGAAAATCCTCTTCTCACGAGCATTATTTATACATTCCGCAGGATCCTGCTCCTTTTATTAGCCGTTCCGTGCTAGCACGGTTCCTCGCTTAAGCCGTTTATCGTTAAACCGTGGTCTGGTCCCGGGGTCTGATCGAAAGGACGAGATTGCCAGCAGAGCGCGTCAGCCGTGACCTGATAAAGCTGATTTTAGGTCGCCGCACAAGAATCGTCGTTCAGCACCACCCCACCCCGTTTCTTCGTTTTCTTCCATCTCGGTCTGTGTACCCCGTCTTATCTTCAGCCATGATCCGTCCGTTTGTCCCGCTCTTTCCCATCCGTGCGAAGCAACGCAAGAGTGGAAGGTCTGCGGAACTCAATACGCGACTGATTGGTCCGCGCGATTGTCCGTGGCCTACGATTGTCTCCGGAGCACGACCGCCTGGAAGAAATTCGGCAAGGAAGAGGTAACGTCAAAGAGCGCGCTTCTCGAAAGCAGGGAAACAGAAGTAGGTGGCCGGGCGGCCGGGTAGAGGTCGCGTCGAGCGGGGCTGAGCGGCGGCGGCGACCCCTTTCTTGCGTTTTACGCTATCGAAGCCTGGGATTCGTTCAAACGCGATTGACGCCAAGGATTCTTTGCGTTTCAACTCGGAGTCAACGCTCGGCAAAAACCCTGTCGATATCAATCGCGTGACTGGATCCAACGACGACTGAATCCACGGGCTTCTTCAAATAATTACGTTGCTATCATCGACCACTGACACGAACAGAGATGCAAGAATAGAATTCTGGGAGTTCTGAAAGGTAACTGGTGAATTATTTCTTCTTCTGGAAATTTTGAGTTTTCGTCTTGGTGAGATTAATTAACTTCATATTCTACACAACGATGATTCACTTATGGTTAACTGACTAATTGCCTAATGTCCAGGATATGTACTCTCCCCACTCTAATAATAAAAGCTCTTACTTCTATATATAATTATTTATATAATATACAATTTTTGATATTTTGTGATATTTATCGGGTTTTTTGAGGATGATGCTTTTGTCACTTAAAAGGGACATAACTCGAAGAGAGTATTATTCAAAAGTGAAATACTGTTTCTGAAAATATGTATAAAATATAAAATGGAGTATGTATGAGTTTTTATTCCTAAATGTGATTACTTTGAATGATGATAGCGTGTGATATCTACAGTCTAAGGTTATTCGAAAATTTAGGATCTTATAACTGAACTTGCTACGGCATCAGTAAGCTGAAATTGCTTTATTAGATGATAGTATTACAATGTCATAAACTGGGATTCTTGGGTGGTTACACACCACATTTGCTCGGTTTCGGCTAAAGCCCCTTAATCCTTTACCGCTACCGTCTACTAACTTTCAAGAATTTCATGGTAATTCTCCGAAAGGATACTCGAACTCAGCCTCTTCACTCTCAAGTGCAAAACCATGAAATACTGCATGAACCAACATTTGAATTCTAACTAGAAGATGGCTGATTGTGCAATTCAATGGATCTCGGGAAGGTACAATTAATTACTAAGAAAATAATTTGGAAACAATAATTAAACACGTATCTAGTGTGTGGAAATATTCAACACACGATTTATTAATAGCTATCGTATATTAATTACATCTCCATTATTTCCTAATGGGATACGAGTTTTAAATATCTCGTAATTATCGAATTAATTTTTATCGTCACTCGAAATATCACGAGTAATTTTATCATCCAATTTTCGTTTAACTTTACTCAAATGTCCAACATTTTTATTCCCCTGCCAACAAAATTGAAACAAATATTAAACCGACTCATACCTGCCATAGTCAGCGCGAAAGTAAATTTCCCTCGATATTCAGAAACGTTCACCCTTCATATCCTTATAAACGTCAGAGAATCTCTCTCTCTCTCTTCCTCAATCAACACGTAATTGATCATCACACGACCAGTCCATGCATATTAATCACACGTATCGGCAAACAAACATTGTATTATTTACATTCACCGTATATTACGTTCTTCCATAAAGCATTCGATTATTGACATTTTCAGTATCAGACATTTAACTCGCTCATTAATTCCCAGTTATTATCAATTCATCGCGTTAATAAATATGCGTCCTTGCAAACAGCAAGAATTCCGGGTTTTTCGATATCCCTGTTTCACTTTTCAATCGCGAATAAATATCCCCTCTGTAAATAACGCGAGATAACAGCTGCAGCTGAAAGATAGTCGCGTAACGAGTGCACGAGGGTTCAAAGGTCGTTCGTAATGAAAGATAAAAATAAGGAGGGAGCGTGATATGAAGGAAATGGTAGATTGGAAGGAAGAGGGAATCCCTTTCTTCGTTTCATCCCTTAGATCCGGATTCATTCTGCTGGCCAACGAGCTCTGGCCATCGGCTTCCTATAACGTCCCGACTTTTATACGTTTCTTGGCCTCGAACGTTCGCGAAGAAACATGGCCGGCATCAATCGTGAAGAACGAGCGTGATTTTCCCCGATGAAACCCGCCAGCCTGGCCGCGAGAGCCTCGAAACAATGATCTACCGTGTGCTTCTTTGTCACGGTGTCCTCTGCGAAAAGGAAACCCTCGTTCCAAAGAGGGATTCGAATTTTCCAAATTCCTTTTGTGTTACCTGTCGGGATATCAGATTTCTTTCCCGCGGACGTGTTTCTTATTTTTCCACCAATCTCTCTTGGATCGCTGCGTTTCGTCGAGGAAAGAGGTTAGGTTTTTCTGAATATGGAAAAGACGCGCTCGGAGTCCGATAGTTTTTGGAATAACACAGGCGAACGTTTATTTGGCTTTGTTCGCGTGTACCGATGGATAAATAGAAATATTCCGGTGAAGTTTTATGGGTGGAGATTTGATATAGAAAATTTTGTGAGAAAATAATACCGAGATAACGTGGCATTGTATGTCTCGTATATTTGTTTTATCCTTCGTGTGTTTTAATGTTATATTTTTATAATAAAATTGAAAAACAGGAGACTTTCCGAAAGTAGTGGTATTCTAACCTAACTTTGTATATAACACACAGTGATTTTTAGAGTTCCTGGGAAAAATTCCTAGGATTTCTAGTGAATTTTTAGTTAATTTTATTTTTATTCGAAATTAATGTTATAGATATTAATGTAGATATTCATAGCACTTTTATTTAGTTATGAAAGTCCATGGTTAAATAGATTTCTAAGTTAAAAGAATCTTAATCTGCTTTTTCGAATTCTTCACTTTTATGAAGTATGTTATTTCAAAGTTTTGGTTTATGTGATATATGTATGAGTATTAAAATTTCTTTTACTTGCCACATTATCAGTTTATAAAATTTCTTTCCACTAGTTTATTTATAAATCCGATTTAAATGACGAAAAATAAACAACATCGAAGAAATAATTTTGTAATCTTGTTGAATTGTGATTAGAAATAAATAATTTTCTGTCGATAGTTGATTAAACTTAAAATGTTCGAAATAAGAATTGTATATTTCAACTTGGGTTTAATTTCAAGTATTATAGATAAACCCTAGCAATAATCTCATAGATAAATTAATTTATTATTTATTATTTATCTCGTTTTCTCAAAGTTCCAATATCCATTTGAAAGTGCAAAATTCAAAGCTTTTGAAAATTCGCTGTTGCAAGAGCTCGTGTAAAATATGTGCTCGATAAAAATCGGTCGTCAAATATACAAACAGGTGAGTATGTATTTCTAGGTGTGCAAATACCCATATGCACTTGAGGAGAACACAATTGGACTTGTTGCACCTGTTTCTAGAAGAGGTTTCCTGTGATTTCTATTCTCAATTGTTTTCTACAGTATTTTTCAATTTTTCACTCTCTTTTCTCTGATTTCTTTAATTCTATTTTCGCATCAACCAGATTTGGAAACTGTTGTCATTAGTATTTCTTTTTACCCTATATTGTAGCTACTTCTCCGAATTTTCAAATTTCGATAGATTTCGTTTGATTTTTCTGCTTAAATTATGTTCGTCTCTTCTTTTCATTGTTTAATTATTTTTTCTTTTTTTACTCGAAGAGTAGTATCGATTATTCTATTATTAATATTATTATTATTATTACTAGTTTTTATTTATTATTGGTAATGAATTTTTAATAATATAATACTATTCTATTTAATAATATATATTAAATTAATAATTTATTAAATTTATTAATAATTTATTAAATTTAATAATATATATTAAATAGAATAATTATAGAAATAATAGGGAATAGAATAATTATATAATTAAATAGAATAACATTATATAATTTTATTAATTGGGTAATTCTGAATTCAACGAAAACTTCGATAAAAGTGGAGTATTTCGTATACAATACATATGAACAGAATTTATATTATAATTTACTTTTTTGGCAGAAATAATGATCTAGTTTAAAGTATGGATTTTTAATGATATATTACCCTCTGTATACATGAAATTTATATTGTCACAGATATTTATTAATATCCCAATGCCATGATATTATTTATAGAAACTACAAGTAAAATATGAAATATAAGAGTATTGTTGCAAATGCTAAATGAAAAATGGTTCATTTGCCAAATGAAAAATATTAATTCCCTGCACTTCAAGGGACATTTATTAAAGGGGGTAGTCAAAAATCAATTTTTTCCTTTCTATATCTAAACTCTAGCTGATCTCCATATTTCTACAAAAATAATTACTGTATCGCATTCTTTTCTCTCGATATTAAACGATCTTCGTTGCAAAAATTTTTTCGCGCACCAGTTTGCAAAAGAATTCCAGCGACATAATTGCGTGACTCACTCTGTATATTTTCGGAAAACGAAACGAAGCATAGGTTTCGTTTTACGATTTTCTCGAGGTCTTACGTCAAGGAATGTTATTCTACGGTATTGTATATTCGTTACTTGCGCACGAGTATCGCCATAAAAATGGCTCCTCGTTAGCAAGGATCTCGCTTTCCACACGTGTCCCACACTTTTGTTTCTCGGAGTAACCTGCTATCTCCGCGTGTAACTCCTTTATCCTACTTCACACTGCAAACCCGTTCCTCTTTTTATCTCGCATTTATCCCTTATTTTTATCGTTGCCCTATCAGCTTTCCTCCGCTTCGTCGTCCACACAATTCCTCCTTTTTATCGCTACTTTTACCCTTTCACCCCGTTGCATTTCCTTGTTTCGCGGAAATATTTTCGACTCTCGTGCTTCTCCTATTTCTCTCGCCTTTTTCCTCCCCGTTGCTTCCTTTATTTCCTTCAACCTCGCCCCTTTTCCATTATTTCGTTCCCGTTTTTCCTTCTGCTTCTGCTCCTCCCGTATCCTCCCTTTTCGTTCCCCTTTTTCCCCCTGATTCTTTTTACATTTGCTTTTGTATTTTTGCAGTTTCCCTCAGTGTATCTGTCTCTTTCCTTTGTTCTCCTTCCTTATGCTTCCGCTCTCCTTTATTTCCTCCTTTTGCCATCTTCATCCTTTGTCCGACTCGTCATGGTTTTCGTTTTATTCTCCACGCTGTTCTTTTACCACTGTTCCCTTGGTTTTGCTTTCACTGGTATTCTGTTCTTTCTCCCAGTGCTTCCTTTTCTTCGCTTTTTGCTCTTTGTTTTACCGGTCTCTGCTTCTTTCAACTTCCATCGCTGTTTTCTTCCAGTTTTCCTTTTTCTTCTATTATATTCTTTCATGGTATTATATCCTTTCCTCTACCTTCTCCATTTTCTTCACTCCGTTATTCATTGTATCGGAATTCACATGCCTTCCTATTTTTATTTTACTCAGCTTTACCGATTTTTCTTTCGCTTTGTATTTTCTATCCTTCGTTGTTTCCCTCAGCGATATTCAAAAACTACTCTGTTCTCTTTCCTCGCTGCTATTTCTGTTTGCATATTTTCTCCTATTTTTCTCCATGCTTCTCCCTAATTTTTCTCCATTATATTTCCTACTTCTATCTCTTCTCTTACTTTCCATTTAATTTATTCACCAACGCTTCCCTTTTTCCCCGCCGCTATTTTCTTTCACGTTTTACCCATTATATCTTCTATTTTTCTTTCCTCTCCTCTGCTTTCTCTCTTTGTCTCGCCAAGCCTCCTCTCGCTCGACATTCTCCCACATTTTTCTCACTATATTTTCCCTTTCTGTCGCCATCTCTTTTGTATTTCTCTTCTAACTACTTTCCCCGAATATTCCCTCACTTTCCTCTCTCTCTCTCTCTCTCTTCTCAGTCTCCAACGTTTTCCCGATATTCCTCTCGTCGTTATATTTCCTCTTCCTGCAACCGTCTCTTCTAACTATCCTTCCTTCCTTCTCTTCCATAATACTCTCTTATTCTCTCATCTCTCCTATGGTTCCACGCTGCTCGCACCCACTGCTCTCGCAGCCACCCTCTCTTCTCTGTTACACAGACACGCGTACTTACACACGTCGTCCGCCATTTGCCGCACTGTCTTCGTCGTTTGTTATCCAGTCCGGTGAACATATTCCAGTAGTATACTCGAAGCATCTTACGACTGGTGGAGCATATGCACGGACAAACATGGTTTCACGTATCGTAAGTAGTATGGCCATCGCATTAGGCAAACGGGCGCAAATACGTGCAACGTGTAATGTCTCGGAATAAGGGGACCGTATGGTTCAAATTGACAATTTGAGCCCCTTATATCATCTCTCACGGCTTTAGCCAGGAACACGCTGGTTTATCGTCGACAAACGGGATACTGTTATTTACTTACGCGTAATTTCACCGCGACCGCATGAGCCGAGTTCCTTGGAGCATGGCGGTCCGTTCGAGCGCGAGGATCGCGAAGTAAAGGAAGCCAACGGGCGAATTTTATGATACCGCGAAAGTTTAATCGTTTACTTTAAGCCGTTACTTCGTGGATTTATGTTCGCTCGTGGGCGTTGGCGAACGACGCACGTGCTACGTCCATGCGATTATTTCGGCCATTTTTATTTTATTTTATTTTATTCTCGCGTGTTTTTACTTTTATTTTATTTTCGCCTTTTCGTCCTCTGCGGCTCGATCCGGAACATTCGATCCTTTTTTTCGTGGCAGAATATTTTTGTTTGATAAAATTACTAAGTTGGCGTATATTATATAATAAAATTATTATCACCATTATTATGAATATTTCTATATTCTTTGTATTTTTATTTGTATTATTTTCTGATGTTTTAATATTCTTATGTTATCTTACTAATAATGAAATATAGATATCACATATATTATACAATAGAAAGTAATTTTATTATTGTCACCCTTGTTATGCATATTTCTATATTTTATTTATTTTTATTTCTATTATTTATTGACATTCTGATATATTATTTCATTTCGTTACCCTTATTTTTATTTTATTTTCACATTTTCATGTTATTTCTAAAATTCGTAAAATAGTAATAATGTCATTATTTCAGTGCAATTTTATTATCCTTGCAATTTTCGTTTTATTCTGAATTATTTGCACTACTAATTTTGGCCCACTCTGCTTGTAACAAATATTTGTTTAAAAAATTTTAGAATCTCGGAATCAAATTTTCATTGGCCATTTAAATGATTGTTAAAATATGAAGCTGGAATCACAGCTGTATATACTCTGCTTCTAATATGGATGTTTAGGGGCGTAATACACTGGTACAGTTTACAATGTAAATTATAATTTACGCGAAACCAGTAATAACACATATTGAAACTGATGATCAAGATCATCTAGAATACTAGATGGAATAAACGTTATTTTAGATACAAATACTAAATAGCAGTATTATTTGCACGTATTTCGTAATGCGATGTAATGTTATTCAACACATGATTATTAATAACAATTTCTAATGTTGGAAACCTTTGTTTTTTTACTTGCTTATTAATTTTTACACTATAATTTTTAGCACTTTTTAAAATTATAATAATTATACTATAATAATTTATACTATAACTTTTAATATTTTTTAAAATTATAATATAATTTTTATACTATAGTTAATAAAATGTGTATCGTCTATAAATCTAGATTATTTATTATATCTTGATAGGCTTGATTGTCAAAATAATGTTACTTAAACAAAGTTATTACCATTTGAGGTATTCTAAATGGCATTTAAATGGCAATATGAAGTAAATGCATTTAGAACTATATTTTTCAATAATTATGTACAATACAACTCTATTATAAAAACTAAATAAATTTCACTATCTGTCTTTAATATACGGTCATTTAATAGACCAATAACTAAACACTGTTTCCATCGTGGCTTACGATTCCACGTGTTTTTAATTTAAATTGTTCCATAAATCTGTAATGCCATTTAAACGATAATAAACGTAGCATAAATTCGAAATCTTATGGGGTCTCAGATAAAAGAAACTTCCTATGCAAAATAACGTTTAATTTCAGTGTTCTACATGGGATAAACTCGGCATGGAATAATTCTGTGCATGTATTTATAGTCCAGCAATCGCAAAAAATAATTGTACCTAGCACACGTGCTATTCGAGTAATTTTAATATACGCAGAATAAATTCGAGGTAGAATAATTCAGGACACAGGGGATTAAAGCAGAAGCCTCCACTCGTACTAATCGCATGAAAACCTGTAACGATACGTGTGCCAAGTGAAATTTCCGGATATATTTGTATCGTAATAAGGGGATAATATTTGTTAAATAAAAAAAGAAAATAAAATAAAATAAACAAGAAGGAAATAAAACGTGGAGGATACGATACATCTGCTCTGCATTCGAACGTCGCTTTAAATTGCTTCTCCAAATTCGCGTAGCTCCCGTTTTATTTGTCTATCTACTCTCGTTTCGTTATATATTCACATCACTCGTATCGTATTCCCAGACACATACGTGCATACACAACAATCAAGCCTCACAGTCAACTGGTCCTTCGTGTATTGTAACTAATTTCATTTTCCCATACATTTTTCCAACGTCCACAACAAAATAATGAAGAATCTTGCATTTCCATGGGAACACCACAGGGGAAAGAGAGGATAAGACCATTTCTATTCTGATTCCTGTGGTGGTGGTTGTCATAGAATGTTTGGTATAAGTGTGAGGAATGTTTGTGTGGAAGAATGTGTGTGACGAGTATGATAGAGAGTCGTGAAAAACAATTAGTGAGTGAATGACAGTCATCAGAAGTAGACGTTGTGTATGAAAGAGTCCTGAATAAATTATATCGCAGTGAGAAGCGAATCTATTTTAAGTGATTTAATTATAATTTATGTTGTGTTGTTAAACTGTTAAATAAATCTTGTTATCAGTTTATCCATTTGCTCACAATTCCGACTTTCGTGACATTTGGTGACTGAGGATGTTAAAAAAGTTGAAAAGTGGAATAGGATCGAAATTGTAAACGTCTTAAAATTATAATTTTGTCAGAAAATGGAACATTGTAATAACACAGCGTTATCTAATTAATATGATATATTTAACAATTTATTAATATTATATGTAATTAATTAAATATATTATTAAACATATCATATTAATTAGATAACACTGTATTATTAAAATATTACATTTTCTAACATAGTTATATTTTCAAGACGTTTACAATTCCGACATATTTAATTAAAATATAATAGTTTAATATACTTAATATATAAAATAATAAAAATAAATAATAATAAAATATGATAATATTTGTTAATCGATGTTTTTGAAGTATTTGAAAGGGTCATGTGTATTTACTGTTAGAATTAAGTAAAGACACAGTGTTGGTGACTTATTAAGAGTATCTTTAGTTTTAAAATTGCCTTTTTTATGAATTATGCATGATGAATAATATGATTTTTATATAACAAAGGACACTAACCTTTTGCAAATTGTTCAAATAAAAATCTGTTGTAATATTTTACTATTATGAGACTTACTCTATAGTAAGATTTAAAGAGTTGCCGAATTATAATAGTATCCTCTGAGTAATAAACTATGGGAGTTAACATCTGGGATTTTTTAACAGTTGAATAAATACACGTCAAATTTCCCCAATGTTTTCACAGCTGAGACCCTTAAGTGACTTAATGTCAGAAGGGATCGAAAAGCTTTGCTTTTCTTCTTCCACCAATGCTTTTACATCGCTATTCCTACGCAAACATGATCAGATATCCAATGACATGAAATGATATAATACTCCATCAGTGAGGACACACCCACATAATTGTAAAAACATCATAGTCGTCCAAGAAAATAGCAACTGAAATCTCTTGCAATCCAATAAATTCTCCTTGCACAATTATTATAAACCTGAGTCGCAATTATTATTGATTTATTCGAAAAATATGATATATTTAACATAAAAATTATTTACCTATATTATGTTCTTAAGGGGAGTATCCAAATACAAATAATAATAATTAAAGTAGTGTGATGGAAGTAAATAATTGTATATAATTACGTTTCTATGTGATTGTCAATAGGAGTTAACAAAATATTCCGTAACTTCGTTAGAAATAAAATTAACAAACTCTACATAATTTTCCCAAAAGCAAAATTAACAAAACCCACATAATTTTCCCAAAAGCAAAATTAACAAGGTTCATGCAATTTTTCTCAAAGCAAAACAAACGAAAAATTCCAAAATTTTGCCATGATTTCCTGTCACTGCAAAATTAAAAAGTATGCGAAGAGCTATAATATTAATTCCATAGCTATAATATTAAACTCTTGAAATATAAAAGAAGACTCGTTTTTCTCACATCAAACACGAATATCTTATGAATTTGCTGTTTAACAATTATATATTTATTACAAATTATAATACACACACGTCATAAAAGGATTACAACGACTAAGTATGTGCAGTGAAATTTCTCATAATACTACTATTATCTCGTCACTGTTCACTTTCACGCTTTTCATATCAAAATTATTCTCCTCACAACGTATTGGCTCTGACCTATAACAGTTGCACAATACCACCCATTCTAGATTTTCCACTTCCACTTCCAAAAACATACATATCTACATTCGTGCCATCACTCGACCTCACACACTCGCATTCACACTGATAAAACCAAATCCACATATCTTACCACCTACTCGGTCACAGATGGCGTTCAGACGTCATGCACTTACTCGTCACTTACCCCTAAATCGCACACGTCATTGAACACTGTATACATTATCCTCTAGTCCTTTGGTCACGCGTTGTTTGTCCAGCAACCCTGTGCTTCGTCCCTTATCGCGACCCCTTCTGTTTCGGTTGTGGACATTGGTATAGCACACTCAATCGTAGATATATCCGGAGATAATATGGGGTTGTTTACAGGCTGCAAGATGATCGTCTCGTGTTTACGCGTCATTTGTCTGTCGTATTAGAGTACTATAGAACTCTTTCCTATTCGGGAGTGCTTCGTGGGATCAGCGAGTGTGTCAATCATTGACACTGAGAAAATGAAATTTCCTAAACTGATTCTGGATTCCCTGTGAGAATGTTCAAACAATAGAACAGTATTAATAATTAACTGTGTTATTAATTATTAATCTCTTCGCGTTGAAGAGTGTTAATTGACAAATAATTGATGATAAGCTCACTTTATCATTTTGTAATTTATATTTATTAAGGATATTATTTTTATTTTATAATATTAACACTTTTCACTCGAGAGGTGACCTTCAGTCACCATTTTATAAAATTTGGAAGATCGATATTAATTAATATATCAAATTTAATGTAATGTAATAGTGTGCGAGGTATCGAAATCAAATAATTCTACAATTTTATTATTATACAATTCTCCATTTACTACTCAGAAAAGTATTGTCAGCTTTTTAGTAAAGAATTTTTAAATTTCTACTCTTTTCTAGCCAACAAATTGTCGAGTGCAAAGGATTGATTGCTGTGGGGGGTCACCGATGGGGGGCACTCGACTTGGCTACAGCTCCGTGGGGACCACCGTTGACCCCCACAGCAGTCAACGTGTTAACCCTTTGCACTTGAAGATTTTTTGGCTAGAGAAAAGTACAAATTTAAAGATTTTCTGCTAAAAAGCTGACGATATTTTTCTGAGTAGTAAATAAAGAATTGTATAATAATAGAAATAGCTGTGGGGGTCACTCGTCTTGGCTACAGCGCCGTGGGGGTCACCGTTGACCCCCAAAACAGTCAATCCTTTGCACTCGATGATTTTTTGGCTAAAGAAGAGTAGAATTCAGAGATTCTCTACGGTGGCCCCCACGGCTCTGTAGCCAAGTCGAGTGCCCCCCACCGGTGATCCCCAATACGAAAAAGATATTAAACACGATTATATAACTTATCTTATTTGCTGTAAATAATATTTCAAAATAATATGCATCGCATAATACAAAATTCATGTTGGCGCCATGGGGAAATCATGTAAAATGTGCGCAGGAATCAACGTGTTAATAGAATGTGTTTATACTATTACAGTATAATTTGAGGAGTATCCTATCATGTGGGTAATGGTAATTTAGGGATGTTAAATATTATAACTGGTGACTTACAGGAAATTTTATAGTCTTCGTTAATTTGTAATAAACACAGGGGTCAGGATTAATAACTAAGTGCATTGATATAATTGAAAATAATTATTATTAGAATATTGGAGTTTTATCGAATTTTTAGTTGTGGTATATTTTATTCAGAAACCAGAAATTCATTTCCTGAATTTGTAAATTCTAGCTGTAAAACATTGTTGAACATTGTCAAATTTATTTTTAAACACTTTCAATAATATATCCTTCGTTATTTCCTATTAAAATTTGTAATAAATTGCAATTCAAATTAAACTTATTTGCAAATTTATAAAATAATAAAAGGATCGAAATAAAAGTCGTTTATAATTAATAGTTGTATCAAAAGGATTCGCAATATCGAGAAAAATCAAATATGAATTTCTCTATCTTTTTCGAAGCATATATGTATGGTTAACTGAAATTGGTCAAAGCTCGTGGAAGATTAAATATTGTGCACGAAAACTATTTTGATATACCGTCAGAAATCGATATCCTTTCAGTCTGGAAAATTTGAAACAATTTACTTATATGAAAATTGCTTTGAATATATAAATCTCTGTATTGAAATACAAGATGAAAACAAATAGTATTTTGAAATTTAGAAAACTTTTTAAACTTTTTCATACACAGTAGGAATTCCTCTCTTGGATTGAACGAAATCAAAAACTGCCAACTGAAAATATTTTCGACGTCATTTAAAACATTTTTAGAAAAGACAGATATCAAAAAACAGAGTGAATTATATAAATCGATACAATTAAATATTTTCAAAACTATTCATCCTATCAAAAAGTGATGGGTTTTGGGGGGTAGAAAATGCAGTGTAATAAGTATAAACGAGTAAGGGATGATCATGATTATTTTTTTAAATAGTATATCAAAGTTTTTTGATACCTCAATCGATGCAATTCATTGTCAATCTGTTTCAATTAAAAGATTATTAACCTATTTATTCTAAAAATTCATTCGTCGAGGAAATATTTTAATTTTGTTACAGAGTTGTATTCACATAATTTTTATTTTCTTAGACGATCAAAAATCCAACCTTCGAATTTATATTCGGTGCATAAACACGTAATTGTTCAAACATACTTTATGAAATGAAGGATTAGTTTAACAAGTCAGAAGATTTTTACAGGTACGTTAAAAAATATAAAATCTGTTTAATAAATCATTAAAGGTGACTAATCGAGTAGGATATCATGACATCCCTTACAACAAATACACTGCACAATTCATTCTACGTTATTAACACTTTAATGGCCGCACGTCTACGCAGTCAAACGTTGCCAGGGGCCGGCAACATTTTTGAAGAATTAATTTAAAAACACTCCATTTAAAATCCACGAAATAATACAACGTGTGCGAACATACACATAAAACAGAAAGCAATAACAATTTAACAACAAATTTAATATTTTCCTTTGTGTGATAATTATTAATTATTAATCGACGGTAACATCACACACATATTGTTTGAACGGCCATTAAAGTGTTAATACACATAAATAAAGTAGACATTTTCTCCAAATTTTAATATTACACATTCTCATTAATCGAGAATCATTTAACCTGCGTTAAAAAATTTATCGTGTCATCAAATCCTAAAAATGGTCAAAAAGTCAGGTCATCTACGAATGAAAAATTAAAATAGCATTTATAACAACTCATACTCCACCCATCCACAATTTCCTCTGTTCACCATTTTCATTACTAACCTCCCATATTATTCGTATTAAACAATTTCCCGGAAAAGTAATAATTCGCACACATTCCACTCGCGTTGCACTCCACTCGCATAACCTGTTCCAACGACTTCGCAATCCTTTACAATCCAAACCAAACGCTGCACCGAAGTGGAGTGCTGCTGCAGAAATCCCTCTAAACGGAAAGTATCAACGTCAGCGTAGTTCCTTCGTATTTTTCTCCCATCAACGTTTTATGCATGTTTATGCTTCCCCGAGGCCAGGGGCGGCGAGAGGTCAGAAGCGGAGGAGGCTGAAATTGGCGGAGCCGGTAAGAGGGTAACATGAAATTGCGTATCGCGATACCCTATAAAGGCAGAGGTGCTAGTCTCCCGATCCGAAGCCCAGTACGCCCTCTATGCAGGCGGCGCATAATGGCGGCGTGTAACGCGAGAAAGAACCGGGGCGCTCGCGATGCCTCGTGGAATCCAATTGCTAGCAGGTGAGAAGCTGGGCGAGGCTCTAACGTCGGAAAAAATGTGTCATACGTCGAAACGGGGCCCCGGCTATTTTGTCCGACCTCCTCTGTTTTTACAATCCTGCCAAACCCGAGAGCCTTAAAGTTTATTCCTTCGTTTTCCGTCACCGTCGCGTACTTCGTTGCACCGGCTCCCACGCTGTCAGCCATCGACTCCTTTTTACCGCCCTCCGGGGTGGAAATCGCCTTGAATTCGAAACCGGAGGGTCCGTTTTATCGTTATTTGCCTTTCCTTTCGAATCGTGGAAACGTTTAACGTTAGCACCGCTTTTCCACCGGCTCGTCCAGTGAAATTGTTGAGGAATTATTTGCCAGTACGATAGACGTCGATGACGTGGATTTCGTGTGGCTGTAGCGTGTTTTCGAGAAGTCAGGAGATGGGAGAGGTACAAGGAAGATGAGGTACAGGAGATCTCGTAGGAAGGAGGATCTATGGATCGCAGGTCGATATTATTATCTATCGTTATTGATAGATGTCAAGACGCGAGACGGTGTTGTTGACACGTGCTGACATAGTCAGTATGGACCGCGATTATTGGTATTACAAGTACATTGTATCTGTTGTACCAGCAGTGTGCATTCAAGTCGCCATTGTACA
Organism: Eufriesea mexicana; assembly: GCF_001483705.2. Taxonomy (NCBI): domain Eukaryota; kingdom Metazoa; phylum Arthropoda; class Insecta; order Hymenoptera; family Apidae; genus Eufriesea; species Eufriesea mexicana. The sequence goes on from NW_016909945.1 coordinate 195,148, forward strand.
GTGAATCATTTCAACCTGCTCGGGAAATACTAGATTAATAATAGAACTACCGGTCTGTAATGTATATATAAGTAGAATGCATGCAGTTGGTGTTAATTAATATGGTATAATGAAAATAAATATAACGAATAAATAAATAAATGAAAATAATATAATTTTTATCCGAAGTAGTTAGATATTTTCAGCAATCGAGAAAATAAAATGTCCAAAACGAGTGATTTTGACATCTATGGTAGTTCTGGTGTTAACTAATATGGTGTAATGAAAATAAATACAGGGTGTCCCAAGAAAATTTATACACACTTTAATATCTTATTCGTTCTAATTTATTTTCTCTGTAATCTGTAATTCATCTAAATATATACTGCTTTTATAATCACACAAAGTGTGTATACATTTTCTTGGGACACCTTGTATAATGAATAAATGAGTAAATGAAAATAATATAATTTTTACTTGATAAAGTAGTTACGTATTTTGAACAATCGCGAAAATAAAATGTCCGAAACGAGTGATTTTGACATCCATGGTAGTTTTGAGGTTAGGTGTAGTAAAAATAAATATAATGAATAAATAAATAAATGAAAATAATATAATTTTTATCCGAAGTAGTTAGATATTTTCAGCAATCGCGAAAATAAAATACCAGAAACGAGTGATTTTTACCACGATGGTAGTCCTGATGTTAAGAAATCTATTTGTGAACGTGAATTTGGGAACTATGAATGTTGCTTTGCTGCTGATTTGAACACTGTTGTAATTGGTGTGTATTCAACTCGTCATTAAACATCGAAACATTTGATCCTGCAGAGACAATACTGCATTGAAGGATTTATTTGCGAACGTGAGCAGTTTGTGAACTGTAGCTGCTAATTTTGAGATTATTTTTATGAAAGAAGGAAAATTAACAAAGACACTAGGAAAAATTAAATAAATCTAAAGAATTATTAAAAAATTATTAATACCTATAAGAACTATTACCTTATTTCAAATTTCAAATTGTAAACATTGCATTTATTTAACATTGCAGTAAAAATTTATTTATTAAATTATTGTTATATAAACTATTATATATAAATTATTGTTCAAAATACATTGCATTTATTTAACATTGCAGTAAAAATTTATTTATTAAGTTATTATTATATAAACTATTATATATAAATTATTGTTCAAAATTCACTATAATTACTGTATATAATTACTTTTATTTTCTCTGAAAATGGAATTTTTGATTTCCCATCTACATTCTTTACAGAATTCATGTTTATCTATATACCTTACAAACATAGCAAACATATACCACCAATTATACGCAAACTATATTTTTTAAACATCGTACATCCCCACGTTTATCGTAAAAGTACCCTTATGAAGTTTAAAATCATTATACCCATATATTTATACTTTAAAAATACCTTTTCTCGTGTTTCTCAGCGCAGGTATCATTTCATCTTACTCCAGCATCGTGTTGTGACACAGAAAGGTCTATTTATTCGAATTATTAGTTTCTTCCCTAGATTTTATTTCTGATTCGACCATAAGACCATGATTGATAGCAATTTTATTCTCTCGCGAGGCAAGAGAATTGCGGTTATGCATTATTAAATTTTTGCAATTCCATTTGCATTTTTAGCGATATATATTCTAAACACAACTGCACGTTTAATGATACGTATTCAGAACGCGCTGCTAAGAAGGCCAGCGTTCCTTTAACTTGAATTTTCGTTCGTATCGCACACGCGACGTTAAAAGTTTTACGAGAAAGTGTGTCGTGAAGCTGCATTTCGAAACGCAATCCATTTATATAATGTAGGTTACGTAGGAAATAACGTGCATCTCTATTTCCAAGAAAATTTAATCGGGAAACTTCTTGAAAAATTCCGCCTTTCTTATCTGAAATTCTCCTTTATGATAAGTGGCCATATAAGCCGCACGAGCATCTCTCAGAATGAGAGCACTGAATTAAGCGAGTCTGCTTTACTCCATTCTATGAAATTGATGCTTAAGGTATGCCTGTAAAATCTATATCAAAATGAATGGGATCGATAAAAAATTTGGTCGTGTTGGATAAAATTTGAAAAATGAAATTACACTGTATTTGTAGTAAATATTATCAACATTGAACCTGCTACGGGCGTGGTAGAATAAATGGTATAGTAACTGGACTCGATATTTTATTTTAATTTTAACGCGTAGAACATCATACTTTCGTATGGTAATTTAATTTCATAGAAATACGTCGAAAAGTTGTAAAATAACGAGAAAGGGAAAAAATATTGAGAAATGTATTACTCTCGCAAAAATATGTGGAAATAAAAAAATTATAGGAACATTTTATTGTAATGGAATCGTGAAATTTAATAACTTCGAGAACATTTCGAAAAAATTTAAAGATCCCCATTATTCATGGAAAAATTATAATTTTTTAAATTAGTAGTGCGTTTTTTGAAATATAAAATAAGGCAAATTATACACGTGTGTTACGTTAATATTTAATGCCCATCACTTAGCTTAAGAAACGAATTCTTTATTAGGAATATAGATGGAGATAGTTGGCATGCTTAGGAAAGAGAAGTTGGAAAGAGAATATTAAAACATAAGGATGGCTTTGTAAATGTAAAGACCCTTTTGAGCGAAAATGTAAACGCATGCAAATTTCATGTCACGTTACGTTAATGTAGACCATCGAATGAAGAGGAAAAAGACATAAACTATAGAGTTCAAAAGTGCACGTCGAATTATATACTTTAAAAAATGTCGTCTGGTGTTACGACTGAATTTTAAAGTAATTAAAAGTTGATACAAAATAGCTTTTAAAATTATTTAACTCCAAAGAAACTAATATTTAATAATATTTTATATTTAATATTACATTTCAAACTATTTAATTATTCGAAATTATTTAATTAAACATTAAATTACTGTGTGATTTAAATCGAATAACATTGGATGGTAATTTAGATAATAATTAAATAAAAAGACGTAAACTATAGAGTTCAAAAATGTACGTCAAATTATATACTGTAAAAAATGTCGTCTTCTGTTACGACTGAATTTTAAAAAATTAAAAGTTCTTACAAAATAGCTTTTAAAATAATTTAATTCCAAAGAAATATTAATTACTAATATTTTATACTATTTTATATTTAATACTACATTTTAAACTATTTAATTACCAAAAATTATTTAATTAAAAATTAAATTATCGTGTGATTTAAATCGAATAACATTGGATGGTAATTTAGATAGTAATTAAATAATTTTTTGAATAAATTCATCGAGTGATTTTCTCCATTGCAGTAGTTTTCTAAGTTGCAACGTATACAGGAACAAAGCATCATGATTCTGATGGCATTTGGTGCATTATATTACAATTTTAATACATTCTCCACATTTACGTTTCATCGAGTTAAGTGCTTCTCTGAGAATACCCAACTTCATTCGTATTAGCAGTCAATTTTTATGTTGCCATATAATTTTTATTAAGTTATAATATTTTATAACAGATAAGGAAGTTTAACCCCATAAGAGTCTAAGAAAGTAAACGTAAGCTCTCTACAACATCTCAATGAGATCATCTTCTTTTACGTTACTCTCAGTTGCGACCCATATTTTCTGATTACTTATACATCCATTATATGATATATATAATTAAGTTAAAGATAGCGAGGATCATATTTTCGCTTCATTTATGTCGAAAGAAAAATCAATTCCTAAATAATTAAATCAAAATTGATTCTACCAATTGATCTAACTCTGAAATTATTATATTTCTAACCTATAAAATTAAGAGACTAGTTCTAATCTAATAAATTAAATCATTCTATTCTAAACCAATTCATAACCTAGAAAATACTATTTTTGCAATATTAATTTAAAATATTACAATATATATTAATATTCCTAAAATAATAGTGAAATCCAAAAAATCTTAAATGCTATAAATGCTAAAATTCCAAAATTATTCAAATATTTTAATGAGCACGAAAATTCAGGAAGTATTAATGTAAAATGTTAGGACAGGTACATACTAAATATATTAATCTAAAATGTTACAACAGGTATATACTAATCAAAATTAATTCCACCAATTGATCTAACTCTAAAATTATTATATTTCTAACCTATAAAACTAATAGACTAGTTCTATTCTAATAAATTAAATCACTCTATTCTAAACTAGTTTATAACCTAGAAAATACTATTTTCACAATATTAATTAAAAATATTACAATATATATTAATATTCCTAAAATAATAGTGAAATCCAAAAAATCTTAAATGCTATAAATGCTAAAATTCCAAAATTACACAAATATTTTAATGAGCACGAAAATTCAGGAAGTATTAATGTAAAATGTTAGGACAGGTACATACTAAATTCCATAGAATAGTATCTGCGCTGTAAAATATCACGATCCACACCTAACCTCAAATATTAATGTAACCTAACCTAAATCTCTATATTAAAACTCCCTCTATCAACTTACATTCTTTCCCTTCTCGTTTACTGAAAATCCCCTCGACCAGCGAAGATCTTCGATCATACTGCAACCGTACACATTAAATAAAAATCGTACACACTCACCAGTAGAATCCAGAGTTCGTTCTTCCTTCCTCCAGACACAAATAACCACGTCCAAACTGCGCCATTTCACGATCACGACTAGAACGCACGTGTCTATCGAATAGACGTTGTTTTGCACGGTGTCCTTTAGTTGAAGCTGTTACCGCGTTCGCACGAATGGCGCTGTTTACAGTAACGCTCTTCTCGGAACAGGCGACGTCACGCGTTTGAACGGACGAACGATAACAATCGCGAGAACGCGTGCGTCCGTCGCAGTTCGCGAGAGTGCCGCCAGAGGCGCAGTCGTGTTTACGGCAAGGGATTCCCACGAACTCGCGATACCTGGGTAAGTGCTTGTTATTGGGTCGGCGCGAGCAGTTCTCCTTGTTCTTGAGACGTGATTCGATAATGCCTCTCCGTGGCGTGTTTTTACACCGAACGGCTTGGAACGTTGTGATACGGAATTCGGATAGTAACGGTATGAAATATGGATGCGGTCTCCGTGGCGGGTGAATATGATATTTCAACGTCGCATGAAAAATGATACTGGTTGTAGGAGAAATCTTCTTTCCTTCTCTTTCTGTAACAGTAGATATAAGTACATATATAGGTAATAATAATTCGTGTGATGCAGTGAGAATAAGAAGGTATATATAATTTTGTTTGTATTTGAATAAGATTCCATAATTAGTTGAACAATATGAGTTGCATATTTTAGAAAGCTGCAGTTTTTGAGGTATTTTAATCAGGTTCATCAGGTCTTTTTGTTATATGGAGAGTTTGTATTGTGTGGAGAGATTCACTATGATGGTGATTATTTTGGGGGATTTTATGGAGAAGAAAAGTCGATATGTAGGGATTTTTATTTTTGTTAAATTAAATTATGTATTATCGTTTAATTAAATTATCTCTTAAATTATTTTTTGGACAAGGTTTTCAATTTGTATTGGAGAGAAAAAGCATCAGTAAATTACAAAAATTTTGTACAAAGAAGAAGAATTGCGAATCGAATTAATAGAAATTCAATAATTCAAATTATTAAATGTGAAAATATTATTAATTTTTTGGTTTTCATTTTTGAATGAAGTGAAGGAAAATTATTTTCTCAGGCTATCACGATAATAAAGAGAAATCGAGAGAACGATTCTTTTCTCCGTATTTCGTTTCTCTTATTACGAAAAATTGCAGTCTAAACATTAATCCGTTTATTCTCGTTTTTATGTAAAACACAATTACGAAGTTTCTGCAGCCACAAGTTTAACAATTCGTAAAGAAAATATTCGCCTCTGCGTTCTTTCATAACATTGCCTTTTAAATGTCTTATTATTTCATTCACCATGAATTTAATCATTTCCGGAGAGCTAAGATTAAATAAAAATAATATTCCGTTATTTATAGTCTATTGTTGAATATAAAACGTTTCAAATAATTTTAGATCTCTTAATTTTCCAACAAATTAATAAACGATTTCTTAATTTTTTAATAAATAGAATGTATCTTCTTAATTCATCAAGAAGCAACGAGTTTGTGTTAGTACTACTCTAAGTAAATATATCCCTTAATAATCTCTCGATCACTATGCTCTTTGATTATCGATGCAAGTCATCGTACCTAATTCCTATCCTCAATAAATATTGCTGTTTCTAGTAAAGAGCCCTCGTCAAAATCACTTTTGCGAGCCTAATTTCATATCAAAATCTAGTTAATACTTCCAATTGATACTACTTCGAAACAGATATTCCCAGTTAAAAGTAAGAAAAAGTACCACTCCTTAATTTCTCAATCTCCATACTCTTTGATGGTCAATGAAAGTCACTATACCTAATCTCGATATCTTCACAGGTTCCTTAATTCATATTTTCAACTAAATCTACAAAAACCCATAGCAAAATAAATATTCGAAATTAGAAACAAGAAAAAGTACCAATGCTTGATCTCCAAATCACCAGCTTCTCTAATAATCAATGCAGATCACTATACCTAATCACAATATCTTCACTGTATCTTCAATTCATATTTTCAATTAACATTAAAAAAACATACACTAAAAGCATTCTGAATTAGAAACAAGAAAAAGTACCTCTCCTTAATTTCCTAATCATTATTCTCTCTTATGAACAATGCAAATCACTATACCTAATCTCAATATCTTGACAGGCTCCCTAATTTATATTTTCAACTAACTCTACAAAAACTAACAGTGAAATATATATTTGAAATTATAAAGAACAAAATGGTACCAATGCTTGATCTCCCAATCACTGCCCTCTCTGATGGTCAATGCAAATCACTATACCTAACCTCAATATTTTCACAAGCTTCCTCATTGATATGTTCAATTAACTTTAAAAAAACCCAAGAGCAAAATAAATATTCCAAATTAGAAACAAGAAAAAGTACCAATCCTTAATCATCTAATCATGATCCTCTCTTATGAACAATACTAATCATTATGCCTAACCTCAATATCTTGACAGGCTCCCTAATTTATATTTTCAACTAACTCTACAAAAACTAACAGTGAAATATATATTTGAAATTATAAAGAATAAGAAGATACCAATGCTTGATCTTTCAATCACTGCCTTCTCTGATGGTCAATGCAAATCACTATACTTAACCCAGTATGTTCACTGGCTCCCGATTCATATTTCCAAATAATTCTACAAAACCCAAGAGCAAAATAAATATTCCAAATTAGAAACAAGAAAAAGTACCAATCCTTAATCATATAATCATCATCCTCTCTTATGAACAATGCTAATCATTATATCTAACCTCAATATCTTGACAGGCTCTCTAATTTATATTTCCAACTAAGTCTACAAAAGCCAACATCAAAATAATTATTCGAAATTGGTGAGAACAGAAAGTACCATTGCTTTATCAACACCTCCATGACAGATTAATAGAAACTAATCCCACGACGTGACGGGAGTAAGAACTCATCCGCCATTCACGTCGCGTCACATTCCCTTCCTTAACAGGCATTACTCTCAATAACTCGCTAATTCTGTCCGAAGTTGCCGCGGAATCCGATCAGACTAATTTGCATTTCCGTCGAATAAGATCACAGCCATCGAAGCATCTGCGAAGCAGCGGTGTTTCGCATCCGGCTGTCTCTCGCGACAATTTGCGTCTGCTGAAGTCCGTACCCGTGGACTTGCACGTACACACATAGACACACGCACACAGGGAAGCGAGGTAATGCGATGCATTACCGATCCGCGACACGGGGTTGCGTTTGCTTTGAATAATTACCCTGGGATCGGCGTGTAGTCGGATACGTGTACCGCCCTGAGAACGGATCTCCGCGACTCCCTCAAGTAAACGTTGATACTCGCCCAAATACGCATGTCGAATCCGTAAACGTTCGGGGCCTGACCCGTTGTTTGTGAGTGCGCATCTGTCACGCTGATAACTCTATGGCCGAGCCAACGGATTGCCAGATTTAGCCGATTTGAGCGGATGATGGAGGCTACGTGGATCCTAGACACTTTGAACCTAGCTTCTATGGATTGGTAAGGTGTAAAGTCAGCGAGAATGATTGGTTGGGTACAAGTGTTTGTTAATTTAATGATTTGACAGACTTAACGCATTTGAGATGATAATGGAAGCTACGAAAATGCTTGACACCTTGAAATCTGTTTTCCTGGGTTGGTGTAACGTCAAATGGAATTGATGAGAAAGAATTAGTGATTGGATACGAATGCCTGTTAATATAACGATTTGACAGAATTAACAAATTTGAAATGATAATGGAAGCTACGAAAATTCAAGATACCTTCAAATCTGTTCTTGTGGGTTGATGTAGTGTCAGAAAGAATTTACGAGGAAGACTTAGTGATTGGATACGAATGACTGTTAATATATTGATTTGACAGAGTTAACAAATTTGAAATAATAATGGAAGCTACATAAATGGTAGAGACTTTGAGCTCTGTTCTTGTGGGTTGGAGTAGTGTCAGATCTAATTTATGAGGAAGACTTAGTGATGGATACGAATGCCTGTTAATATAAAGATTTGACAGACTTAACAAATTTGAGATGACAATGCAAGCTACGTAAATACTAGAGACTTTGAGGCCTGTTCGATTGGATATGAATACTTGTTAATATAATGATTTGACAGACTTAACAAATTTGAAATGATGCTGGAGCCTATGTGAATACTAGGCACCATAAACTGAGTTCTTGTGGGTTGACTGAAGGTGTAAAATAAGCAAGAATGGCTGGTTGGGTGCAAGTGTCTGTTAATATAATGATTTAACAGATTTAAGAGATTTAAGATGATGATGAGCACCTTGAATCATATTCTTATAGGTTGGTGTAGTATCATATAGAATTGGTGAGGAAGAATTAGTGATTGGATACAAATGCCAGTCAATATAATGATGTGACAGACTTAACAAGTTTGAGATGATGATGGAGGCTAGGTAAATGCTAGATACCATGACCTGTGTTCTTGCAAGTTGATGCAATGCAAGGTGAAAATGGTGATGGAGAATGATTACTTGAAATTAATTAATTACTATAACGATTTGAACAATGATGAAGGCTAAGAGAATACTAGACATTTGGAATTGTGTTTTTAGGGGTTGATGAATTAAAGTGTAAGGTTGGAGGATTGGGGATCGAAATGTTCATTGATACTATACCTAAGTACCACATCCTAAATGAACTTTTAAGCTTTTAATCTTTTGAATAAAAATTCTATATGAAATGTTATCGCTCGACTATATGTAAATCTTCCATTTATCTATGAATAGACTAACCACTGATTGTTATCGTACAATTTGAGGCTTGGTTCGTTGATTTGTTTGAACCATGCGAATGTATTAGAAATTATTTAGCATTTGACTATGTTCTGTATTTGTCGAGACAATATTACACGGTAGCGTTGCTAACAGGTGTTTGTTTTGTTCGGACGAGGATTAGATTGGATCCAATAATTGGATATCTTGCGTTCCATGTTGTCTGCGGATGATATTGTAGTTTGCTGAGTTTGTTAAAGGGTGATTCAAGGGATAAATGTAACAAGCTATAATTCATAAATGTATGAGATTGCGACTAATAAACGGTTCTAGTGATTTACGAGGGACGTGGTAACACACGGTTTATAGGTCAATGTGTTTGTAAGATAAATGACAACTAATGTTACTGACTCTTAAATAAACACTATTAACAAAATAATAAAAAGGAAAAATGTCAAAAATACGTGTGATTTAGTAAAATATTCATCAAGAAAAATTGATAAAAGAAAAATTATAATTAATGAAATATCTGTTACTAACAGATAGGAATAACTAATAATTAGTAACTAAGAAATATTACTAATAATTGTCAATAGTTATAGTCATAAGAATTTGTAATTATTAACTATAATTATTAGTACATTTCTACATTGGAAGAATTTTATATAAGAAGAAGTACAATATGTATATATACTATTATTCTTAATTAATAACATAATAAAACAAAATAATTGAATATAAAAGAAGATAAATGTAATCAATTATTATTCATCTATAAACTATCTCTAACTTTTCTCATCTATAACATAAGTAAAAAATAATTAAAAGAATATTTATAAATAACTCCAATACCCTTGCTTATTAAATCTTAACAATAACTATATATACATACATCTATGTTAATATGAAAATATTCTATCAAAGAAAAATAGATAAAAGAAAAATTATAATTAATGAAATATCTGTTACTAACAGATAGGAATAACTAATAGTTAGTAATTAAGAAATATTACTAATAATTGTCAATAGTTATAGTCATAAGAATTTGTAATTATTAACTATAATTATTAGTACATTTCTACATTGGAAGAATTTTATATAAGAAGAAGTACAATATGTATATATACTATTATTCTTAATTAATAACATAATAAAACAAAATAATTGAATATAAAAGAATATAAATGTAATCAATTATTATTCATCTATAAACTATCTCTAACTTTTCTCATCTATAACATAAGTAAAAAATAATTAAAAGAATATTTATAAATAACCCCAATACCCTTGCTTATTAAATCTTAACAATAACTATATATACATACATCTATGTTAATATGAAAATATTCTATCAAAGAAAAATAGATAAAAGAAAAATTATAATTAATGAAATATCTGTTACTAACAGATAGGAATAACTAATAATTAGTAATTAAAAAATATTACTAATAATTATCAATGATAATTGCCAATAATTATAGTTATAAGTATTTGCAATTATTAAATATAATTATTAGTACAATTCTACATTAGAAGAATTTGATATAAGTAGAAGTATGTATATATACTGTTATTCTTAATTAAAAACATAATAAATCGAAATAATTGAATATAATAGAAGATAAATATAATCAATTATTATACATCTTCAAACTATCTTTAACTTTTCTCATCTATAACATAAGTAAAAAATAATTAAAAGAATATTTATAAATAACCTCAATACCCTTACTTATTAAATCTTAACAATAACTATATATACATACACCTGTATTAATATGAAATCCAATTTCGAAAATCCCAGATACAATATGTCGCTCACTAGTGACCAACATTTTCCCAGTTTCCTTTCACTAATTAAACCACGTAGCCTTCCCTTCGACAGAATATCTCTTCTAAGAGAACGGTTAGTCGAACCGTTGCCGTTACACGTCGGAAACCATCTAACCGGGTAATGGTCGGATAACCTCTAAGCGCGTGGACTCATGGCGCGTTGCAAGATGGCGGCCGACTTGGCGCGACTTTTGAACGGGTTTAATACAACTCGTCCAACGCTAAACCTATCAATCTGAAATACTCACCTAAATACAATATATACTTAATAATAATAAAATTTCTATATATTACGTTTAAAGCCGATATTAATATTACCACGAGTAATGAAATAGGAAGAAATACCGAAACCCCGAGCGATTTGAAACACAAAAAGTCTGCAACTCGAAATTTCGACTTGTTTGCTAGTTTTAGCATTAAATTCGGGATAGGGATCTCCCGTGGTGCGCGACGAAACGTTTCATCGTTCACAAATTTGATGACTTCACCGGCACGTCCCATGACACGCCAGTATCCCAGCTGCCGCTGAATTTTCGAGAAATTTTCGTCGTTTAAGCTATGCCCGCGGGAATTCTTCGCTCGGAATAGGAACACGAGATGGCATCGATGTTTGCCGAGGGATCGAAGATTGGAATTTCGATAGACGTTTTATGAATTTCCTTACCACGGCTCCTCGCATGGGTTCCGGGGACTAATGCTTATTGTTATAGTTATTCCGTCCGTTATTCCGCGATCATAGAGCGATTCGCTGAAATCTCGATATTACCTGTTCGAATTTTGAAAGCAGATTGTTATCGAATGGCCTGTTCGTTAAGGTTACATGGTTCGAGGAGCTTAAATGGTGATTTGTATCTTGTGACAGGGTATTTTCCAGGCGATATTAATTGCTGATCAATAATGTTGGATTTTAGTTTTAGAGGGTGGATTTGTGGCGAGATTTATTAGGGATGATTTGTTCTGTGTTCTGTTGCGTATTGGTCCTTGAACTATAAACATTTTTTTATTCCACCCACCAACAATTCCAACAGACTTTTGTACTGGGAAATTCTTTTCAATTAAATCCTTTATTCTGAAACGACGGAAATATCTGTAAATTTACTAATATCGTATTTTTACTCAGTTTGTTTTATTCGTGTAAACGAAACCAAACGAATAATTAAGTTCTCTGTAGTGGCATCAGTCGTGTGTACAGTATTAATAATGGCTCTGAATTTTGTATAATTCGTGTAGTAGACAGGAGCGACAACGTGACATCGTATAATCGATTCGGAAACTTGAAAAGGGATTTTGAGATGTTAGGAGAGGAGTATATTGCTGTATAAAACGCATATTGTTGCTAAATTCATTCGTTATAAGTAAGACTGTTGAAAAACTTCTAATTATACATACTAATTCTTATTGTATCCAGTATCCATATATTATGTGCATTATACTTGTCTAAATAAATTTGTATTATTTCTAATGTTATAGCAAGTCAATTAATTTATATAACAAAAAACGTACCTATGTAAATGATGAACAAACATAAATAATAAGGAATGAGTCATAAATACTATTGTAAAGACTACATTGATATAAATAATAAATGTAAGATCTTACTTTCAAACGTTTTGAAATGAATAATAATGAATAAATGACAATAAATAATGATAAATAATAATAATAAATGAATGATAATAAATAATAATAAATAATATAATATAATAAATGAATGATAATAAATAATAATAAATAATATAATATAATAAATGAATGATAATAAATAATAATAAATAATATAATATAATAAATGAATGATAATAAATAATAATAAATAATATAATATAATAAATGAATGATACAATTTTTTAGACTCTCCAATTTCCAATAGTAAATGTTAATAATTAATATTAAATATTTTTACGGTAATAACACTATTATGTACGTGATTTGTAAATTTGTCATAGTGGAAGCTAGCTAGTTGCTTCTGCCAAAGTGGTTTCATTGTCAGATATCCTGAGCTTTCGGCTACCAAACACGTCGTGTAATATGTACTCGATGAAGCATGGCAGAGGATTTTCTGTTACGATAAATTTTTAATAAATTCTCTTTGAGTATTACGCGAAAAGCTGAGTAATGCACCGAAAAACGTAACATAAATCAGCCTGACATTTAAAATTCATAAGATGCGAACCGTGGGAAATATGTATAAATAACATGCAGATGCTATAACTGTTTTTGCACATCTTCATACTGTTTTAAAGAGGAAGTAATTAATATCATTTGTCTCTTACAGACATGAGCTTCAGAGAATAATTCCATACGAGAATTAAGATTGCAAAATAATATTAAAATTATATGCAAATTTCGCGTGTATGACATGGCGTTGATTTACACATTTCTCCATTAAACAAGGAATTAAAATTTTTAATTATTACGACATTTAACTACTAAATTTTCAGCACATAAATATTTTTCATATTTTAAAATTGATGTTTCATAGTCCAATTTATCATTGATCTTCTTGCATTCTTTAGAACTCTTTCTAATTGAAACGAAGTAACAAACTCAACGATTTAGTCTGCATAAATTATTATTATTTTACTTCTCTAGTATAATATTTCAAAAATATATAATCTCTGCAATAATAATTTATATTCAATTAATATGCGAATTTTAAATAATTTAAGCGATATATCATACTGAATTATATATGTAATAATAACATATAATAATATATAATTTCTGTAATAACAATTCACGCTTAATTAATACATACAACGTACACAGATTATAGGCTTCAAATGTATGCTACAATACAATGAAAGCATACCACATCCCCTTCGTCAGTAGTTCAATTACTCCAATGTTCAATTAAAAGTTGGATCTCGTTGCACACTCACACTACATCATGTTGATATCGTTGTAATCAAATTAAAGGTTTCCCTTGCCTCTGAAACCCATGGAAATTGTTCTCATCAAACACGCGAGTTTTCCAAAATACCGCGATTAAGTTGAAAATTTAATTCGCGAAAATGATAACCAGCGGTTCCCCTGATTGGATGATTAGAAGCCAAATAATTAAAATACAATTTGATGAAACGTGAATTACTTAAATGAACATTGATCATTTTACTCGATATTGGCATATTTATAGTCAATTAAACGAATAACCGAGACATTAAATAAAATTTCGTGTACATTCCAGCTGCATCGATTACTATATCTATATAGGAATAGTTGGTTGATAGGAAATCAATATTCGTGTGAATAACCTTTAACTGTGTTCGCAGAGTCCTTATGAATTCACAGCTCAGATATCTTTGCCTCGAAATATTAATGGAAATTGATGAGAATTTAAATACGTCAATTTTTGCAACTAGAATATCTATTAAAAGTGACATAAACCTATCTCGAATGAAATTTTCTATGTTATCGTGAAGAATATTTAACCACCAATATGAGAAGGAAAAAATGATCGAATTTTCATTACTTTTAGTCCTCGAATCAACTAATTGCATTTCAGATAAATTTCATCTAATAAATAATTTCTAATTAATTAGTAATTCCCAAAATCGTACGTAAATCAGAACAATTTAATAAAAAATCATCTACGTTGCTTTTTAAGCTCGTATCATAATTCCTTTCATGTAGTCCCCATAGGGGTTTGTCATTTAAAAAAATTATTTTAAAAAATTATTTAAAAAGTTGTTTAAGAAAATTGTCTCCTAAATTCCTGCTCCTTGTTCTTATCGCATCTGATGCGTGGACCATTGAGGGATCGATATCAATATATAGAATATACCTGGGAAACCGACTTAATAAATTTAGAAACAGGACAGGTATGTCTCCAATTTTGACAGTTACAGCTGATATCGCTATAGAGGTACCGTAAAAGTCGAAAATTATTTGTTAGCGCGCGTGGCTAACATAATTCATGACACAGTTGGAGACCTCAGGCATCTCTGAGAGAAAGTGGATTCTTGTGGGTTGCATCTGGGATAGTTCGTGACTAGGCGATGGATCTTGTCATGTTGCTTATGTAACTTGGCTTTCTAGTACCTTGAGTAAGCAGTATAATAAATATATAATAAAATAATATCAAAAATTCGAAATTTTTTGAGAATAAGTGATAGGTGCTGTACACAATTGCGCATTGTACAACTATGTCAAATTTTCGTTCACCCAAAATAGGTCTAGAAGTTGGTACTGTGCAAACTTTGAACTATTGTCACATTTTCGTTCACCCAAAATAGGTCTAGAAATTGGCTACCCCTTTCTTGGGCAAAGCATTATAATAAAATAATATCAGAAATTCGAAATTTTTTGGGAATAAGTGATAGGTACTGTGCACAGTTGTGCATAGTACAACTATGTTTCATTTTCGTTTACCCAAAATAGGTCTAGAAGTTGGTACTGTGCAAACTTTGAACTACTGTCACATTTTCGTTCACCCAAAATAGGTCTAGAAATTGGCTACCCCTTTCTTGGATAAAGCATTATAATAAAATAATATCAGAAATTCGAAATTTTTTGGGAATAAGTGATAGGTATTGTGCACAGTTGTGTATTATGCAACTATGTCACATTTGCGTTTACCCAAAATAGGTCTAGAAGTTGGTACTGTGCAAACTTTGAACTACTGTCACATTTTCGTTCACCCAAAATAGGTCTAGAAATTGGCTACCCCTTTCTTGGGCAAAGCATTATGGACGCAAAGAATGACGATGACACTTCTAGAGAAGACGATAATTCGTTTGCTAAAACAATTTAAGGCAAACAAAACTGGGGACCTATTTCGCGAAGTTAATTTCAAGAACTGACATAGCTTGACTATTCTCGAGATCGTCTTGTTGTAAAATGTTTAATGTAATAGTAGCGTAAGAGGGAGAGTTATGTTGTTGGTAAGTTCACCCTTAATGTTTGCTTGGGTAGTCTACGCATTTATGGAACATGTCTGAGACTCTTCGAGCGTTGACTATTAAACTAACATTTCCAAGCTTGGTTATGATAAACCTGGGTCTCGTGGAGACCTCTCTAACTTATCATTAGCCAAAGTGTCTATCGCGCTCGATTGATATCCTCAGAGGCTCAAGGAGCAATATCATTCTGAGATTTTACAAGGCAAGATTGCGTATGAGAATATCTACTAATCCATCCCTATAACAGGATCTTCACGATTAGTGCCAATATATTATAGGATTAATTCTAGATTAATCTTATGCAGACAGAGATCTGCAAGTCTAATCAACAACCTGTTTATTATCCTTTATTTTCGAGGAACGGCCCAAGCGTTCCCATACGCTTTACAGTCGTACCTAGACAAAAGGCACTGTGACAGACGATGACCTTGTCACGTGACTAGTTTGCAACGGCGAAAAATAAAAATAACTATGCTTCTATACGAGATACTATCCGTAGAGTAGGCATACCGCAAGAGAAGTGACACGTATTTAGAATTCGAGAAGAACTGACTTTATTTAGGTTTTGGGGTATATATATATTCTTACTATCTTATGCTAGGTGGTTTGGAAGGGGTTGTATCGTGGAGTTTGGAAGTTTGGTCAACGGGTGGTGATTCGTATTAGCTGTCGTTACAGGGTTGCGTCTCGGAATTTGGAACTGTAGTCATCTGCTGATTCACGTTGGAGTTTGGAGTCTTCCTTACCTATCGTGGGCTGTGATAACAACCTCATGCCCTAATCACGCCACGCTCACCATTTCTACATATTCGCCAATCAAAGTGTATCCTAAAAATGAAACAGCGAACGTACAATTCACCGTTTATCGACTACACTGTCGATTCCTGAGATAAATTTGGTGTTCCAGCTCATGAGCTACCAACCAATCCCCCACATCGAGTCAGTCAATAACACGAGCCTCGCCATGCCACGTTGCAGAAGCTATGGAACATTCCAGCCTGATCACGAGCTCACCTTCGTCCAGGTTGTCCAACAGCTTCCATTTCCTTGCCCGTTTCTTGCCTGTCGAGCGTTCCGCTCAGTCCCGCGAGTCAAGGCGACGAAAAAACGATGGACATTCATGCAGCAAATCGATAGGGTCGCGCGTGATTAATCTCCGGGCCGGGCAACGGAGGGCAATTTCCCGGGTTCCCGTTGTATCTAAGGTCGACGAGGAAAAGGATAACGAGGTTAGAGCGCGACCGGCCAGGAGTTAGGTTGGGGGGCCAGGTGGCGGGACGATTGATGAGGTGGCTATGAAAGCCAATAAAATCGCGACGCCGCGGCAACTCCGTGGACCAGGGGCATAAATCGGCAAGTAGACCGATTAATTGGCCCAGGCTCGACTTGTACATCCACCAGAGGACGTGGCTGATTGTACTTGTATGCTCGTACGAACTTTTGTTCCCCGGGAACCTCCACCAATTTGCAGTAACTCGGCCCTTGGTCACTGACTCGCTAAAACTGGGAATTTGTGGCTGCGGCCTGAAAATATACGGGGTCCGGGGGTGTCGCAGTGCCCTGGATCTCAGACATCCTTGTGTTCTCTGTTTCGAAGTTGAATTGGGAAGATCTGTTGCCTCTCTCAGGACTCTGGACCGTGGATGCTTCTCTCTTATAAATTAAGTGAACTGGTTGGAATTTGCATAGGGGTGGCTGTTCTATATGTATGACAGGGATGACAGCATTTGCTATTTCAGTGAGCTTGGTCAGGCTAGCTTCCTTGGGTATATCGTTGGCTGTAATGCGAGGAGAATCGTCGAGAAGTTATTCTCTACTCGAGACCCTGGCAGGTTACAGGTCTATGATTCTATTTTTCGGATCGAGGACTGTATACAGGTACATGAACAATGGCGAATGGTTGGATTAATAGAGTGCAAAGCGCGATAAAAGTATCACGCAGTCTAAATGTACCCAGTACAATGTAAAAGCAAAGAAATCTACATTGAGGTTATTTACTGTCACGTAATTCCCTTTTGTTACAAAATATCGTTAAACCAGGACTTCCTTCGCTCCACTTCCTGCCTGTTATAAAACACCATGGTCATAAAATCTTTTCACTTTAATGCCACTCGACGCAGGATATAAAGAAAAATCAAATTATCATCCACATTACATCCCATGAAAAACGAAGCAGAATCACTTGCTTTCCCCCTTATCGCTCCGCCTTACACCCTATCAGCGGTGCAAACGATAAATGACACAGCTAAATCATCTCCCACGCTCAGTGAAAACAACATCACCAAAGGAACCTCTCTTCAGACCCCTCAATCTCAAGCTTGAAACGCCTCCACCGCGGAATGAAAGAATTAAAGAACGTCAAACAAAGGAGGGTCGTTGAGGAGACTCCGCACTGCCGACAGGGATAAGAGTGAAACAGAGAGTACCATAACAGCTTTCAATGGGTACCCCATAACTTGGACACGTTTAAATGATGGCGTTAGCCGGAGTCTCATTAGAGGATGCAAACCTATTGCAGGTTTTGGGTTGAAATTAGGTTGCTATTTCTCTGTTCTTAGACGAGTGTTCAGTCAGTTCTAGATAGACGTTAGGTCATTCTTAGGTTAACATTAGATCGTTCTTGGGCCAGTGTGAAGATTCTCTTGAGAATTCTTGTTATTCCATTAGATCTGAAGGTATATCGTGAGCTGTCAACAAATGAAAAGCACTATGTCAGGTTTCGATGAGCTTTATTATACAAAAGGGGAGCTAGTGCTGAACCACTCGATGCCAAACGCTGTCATTCTTAGGAAACGGTCTATAACGCCCTCTGGTTGCCAACGAACTGACTTTTTCCAGTCCTAACCCACGCGTCGTGGTCCACAGTCCGCGAGTCATGCGGTGTGCTGGTCGAAAAGACATAAGCCAGGCGCCCATTGACTCGAGACGCGCGATGTTACCAAGAATGGAAACAAAATGGTTTTCTTTTTAGCATCTGCGCATGCGTGTCTACAGATCTAAGATTAACACCAAGTTTCTCGTAAGTCAAATTAGATGATTGTTACAGTTAAACCGATGTGGAATTGGCCTTAGTACAAAATTAAGTCGTCGATACGTGAACGTTAAGAGGTTCATTCGAATGATTAACGTTGGATCATGTATTAACTCGACATTAATACATTCTCAGCGTGATGTTGTGTCATGTTTCCATCGATACCAAGTTATTCCTGATTCATCGGATCACTCTTAAATCGAATGTATATCATTCTGACGTTAACATTTATTTGGATCATTTTAACACTGGCGTCAGATTGTTCTTACGTTTCTAATTTAACATTTGAACCTTCTCAGACTAACAGTGAGTTGTTCCTAGGTAAAAATTGGATCGGTCTACATCAAAATTTAATTTTTTTTTAGAACAACTTCAACTTTTTATAACAATGTTAGATGCTTTCGAGGTCCGGGATTAGATTCTTCGTGTCACTCTTAGCTCAACGATTGCTCCATCTCATGACACATAGGAAGTCGTCGTTGACCGAAATTAGCTCGTTCTTACGTCGAAGTTAGGTCACTATCGGGTGAACTTTAAATCCTCCCTCTGGATAGAAATGGACACCAATATCTTCTACGTTTTTTAACAGTTAACACATTAGTATATTTGGATAAAAATATTTAAATAACGAAAACAACTCGCAATAAACTATTTTAAACCAAATAATCGATTGACACTTTCTAGACAATTCTTCTCTCTCTCTCACTCTTATTAACCCTGTTTCCTCTTTGACGATTCTCACATAACTGTTTTTCACTGGCACATATTATATTTATATCATAGCAAATGAGCTTCACTTATTCAACCTCGTTCGCATTCACACATATAGGACCAATACTCACATTTTATTCAGCAATGCACGGTATGCAGCAACATGATTTTTGTTCGTTGGAAGACCATGCATACTAATTAACATCGATGTTCGAAATTTTATCAAATGGCGACTGAAGGCTGCCTTTCGAGTGCAAAGGTATAATCTTCGATTCCACTCGATTTCCATCAATTCCAGTCAACATTGATTCCTCCTTTAATCCTAATTAGATCGCAGTTAGACCATTGCAACCGTTCTGACATCTACGTTAAATCATCCCGACGTCTACGTTAGAGAACTCCCAAGTCACCGTCAGATCTTCGTGACCCGATCGATTTCAACAATGAATTACCCTCGACTAGATATTGAGCTGTTCCCCGCGCATAATTGATAGCCAAATAACGATGTTTCCGTAATCAATTTTCAGTCCCGATGCTGGAGGTGTCGTCAGTGGCCGGTTTCAAAGCTCAAATACCTTGCGACATCGATCCGACCAGCAAGAGCGAGGTGGTGAGCATGGTTTTTTGGTACAAAGACGAAAGGGACGGCGAGCCGATATACAGCCTGGACGCTCGCCGCAAATCGATAGCTCAGGCGAAGCTTTGGTCAGATCCACACGTATTCGGCGAAAGGGCGACCATGAGGACGAACGTGGAGCCCGCGAAATTGGAGATCGATCCCTTGGAGGCGGCCGACGCGGGGGTGTACAGGTGCAGGGTGGATTACAAAAATAGCCCGACGAGAAATCAGAAGGTTAACCTCACGGTGATAGGTGAGTGTCCTCTTT
>NW_016909945.1:215851-221896 GCF_001483705.2 Eufriesea mexicana
CCCTGTCCCTCTCTATCTTCCTGATGATCAATCGCGATTAATTGCTTTCTCGTTCCGAAACTCGACGGTATTTCGACGTTGTCGTCGCTTTTAATTTCGCTGCCTTTATTTTTATACCCCCCTCTCGTTTTCCGTTCTTTGATGAGGTTTAGTTTCCACACCTGCAAACGAAGGCTTGGTAATCTGGGTATTGGAAGAGTGTCAGAGTACCTAGTTTCTTTGTACCTCTCGTGACAAAGTAATTGTAGATTGCGATTGTGATCATGGAATATTTACCCCTAACAATTCAGAAATTTTTATTTTATATCTCCTGCACGTGACGTATATTATTGTATTATACTTTTGTGTGATGGTTGTTGTCGTTTTTAATTTCGCTGCCTTTATTTTTATACCCCCTGTCGTTTTCCGTTCTTTGATGAGGTTTAGTTTCCACACCTGCAAACGAAGGCTTGGTAATCTGGGTATTGGAGGAGTGTCAGAGTACCTAGTTTCTTTGTACCTCTCGTGACAAAGTAATTGTAGATTGCGATTGTGATCATGGGATATTTACCTTTAACAATTCGTAAATTTTTATTTTATATCTCCTGCACGTGACGTATATTATTGTATTATACTTCTGTGTGATAGTATCGAGGTATAGATTTGTAATTCTTAGTACCAGTCATAGTTGTACTAGTACTTAAAAGGCATCCTGTTGAGCTTCTTATTTCTGGTAACAGGATGAGTCTGTATTATGGACACTGTCAATAATAGATTTTTAAAAGCTCCTTAAAACAATGACATATAACACCTGCAATTTTTCAAATTTCTTAACAAAAATTGCAACAAGTGTAGTCAAAGATTGTACAAATAAACCTTGCTAATTTTAAAACGCAAGGTCTTAATGGCCCTTCGCAATAATTTTTCAAAAATCTCAAATAGAAATAGAAATCTGAAATAGAGGACGTTTCGAGAAGAAAGCTTATAAATTAAAATGGCGAATGTAGTCTCAAACTGTGAAATCAATGATCGATTCCTACTTGCAAATAGAAAAGATTTTGATGAATTTATGTTTGCGTTACACTTGTTGGTTAATAGGTAACGTCGAATGCGATTGTTGTTTGAGGTTAGGTTTCTTAGAGAAAAATAAAACACACCGTAAAATAAATGCAACACAACTTGTTAATGTGAAACAAAACTATTTATTAAAAGAGGAAAAACTGAGAATAACTTAAACAATGAAAAACTAATCTCTGGTTCTCTATAATACACTTCTTACAACAATGCACTTCCTCTTACGAGCGAGAACCTAACCTAACCTAACCTACCGCTAACCTCTCTCACTCTACCCTCTATACATTCCCTAACCAATGCTGTTAGGTACAGAAGTACTATTATTACTCCAACAATTGTCCTCAAACATCGTTACACTGTTCGAAAAATAATTTACGACTAATGCGAAACGGAATACTTCGAAATATAGCGTGGCGCGAAAGAAACGAGTGCAAACTGTAACGATAAGTCACGGCGAAGTGAAAGACAAAATTCGAGAACAAACAAATACAAAATACATAACTTCGTATCAAAACTGTCAGTGCGGGGTATAAAAATATCAAAAAGCTTGAATTCTATTCGGTAACAAGAAATAAAATGAAATTTCTGTTCCCATAATAAAATACACACCACTACGTTACACACGACATGGTCTCCCATAAAATACCAGAAACGGAATTTACGAAATTCAAATTTTCCATCAAGGAAAATATTTCTTTTTCGTTTGTCATTTTCCAAACGGTCACAAGTGTACAATATAAATTATAAACGTGTGTAATATATTAGACGTAATTGTGATATCAAATTATAATTATTGGCAGAGTGCAAATATTATGAATATTACTTATATTAATTATATCAATATTCTATTTTATTTTTATTATAAAATATTATATTTTATAAATATTACCTATATTAATTTCTATAAATATTGCAAAATATTATAATAATAAAATCCAAGTGGCAATTTTCGTGAATCAAATGTTTCTAATCACGACAGGGGCGTACAAATGAGAGGATAAAACAGGGTGCAGGGGTATTACAAAGGCAGAGAGCAGTAGATCATTTTTAGTTAGCCGTAAGAAGAGGAACGTGTTGTAACTGTAACTTATCACGTATTATGAGTTTCTTGTTACTTTTGGCCAGCAACGCTAACACGATTTTGAATTAATTAATTGGACAGAGCACGAGCTCAACAGGTGCCATTGTGTCGGTCTTGTTGCGACCTTGTTCCGGAGATAAAGAATTGTTCGTTAGTGCTCGTTCCTCCTTTTATAATTTTTTTTCAATATTTTCTTTGCCCTTTTATCTTTTCCCCTAAGTAACATGCGTCTTCGTTTCACGGAGTGTCACCTCTAACAGTTTTATCACGCTGGCGCGCAACGTGTGCTTAAACAAAAGCCATTTGCCTGTAATTTAGTACTGCTCCGTGGCGGCGGAATCATTTATGGCGTTTAATTACATTCATCTTGCTAATACGAGGTGTGCTGGATTTCACGGCTTCTGTTTCTGGAACGAGATTGCATTTAATGACGAAAGCCGATGAACGGGATTATGAAAAACTGCAGGAACCAAAGTCGTTTCTCTTTATTTTTACTTCTTTCTTCATTGATTTCGAATTCATGCAGTGTTCGTTTATCTGAATTTCATAATGCTTAATAGTACAGGAAATTTTTTCGTATAGAGATATTACGAGAATTGGAGAAGTCCAGAGAAATTTTTGGAGTTCTTTCTGTTCACATTTGCGATGGAATTTAATCTAATTTTAATATTTAAAAATTTTGTGTAAAATATAGAGTAGGAGGATTCGCAAATAAAGCGGATTTATTTATTTTTCAATATATTTCTGTGATATCATATTTCGTAATTCCTAAAATATTTCTGCTGAATTATAATTCACAGGGAATAATAAAAATACTTAGGAACTTCAGAAATTAATTCGATGGCTTAAAATACAAATTTATTGAAATTGAAAATTAAATAGAATATTAGTTACTCTGATCCTAAGTACTCAAATTGAAAAGAGAAAGAAAAAGAAAAGGAAAATTAGAAATTAGAAAATTATCACAGTAGGAGATTGCAATAATTATTATTAAACATATTCAACACCCTATATAACACAACCGGAAGTTAAATATAATAATACTTACACCGCTCCCAAGTAATGAAATTAAAAGAAAGAAAAAAATACAGACACTAACAAAAAACATAGTAGAACCCCAAAAATTAAGCAGAATATTACTTCAATCTTCAACATCCAAATTAAAGAAAAAGAAAGTTATGAAATTGTCATCCCCATATAACACAGACCAATTACTTAGAGCAATATTCAACATTGAAATTAAAGAAAAAGAAAATTAATAAATTATCACCCCCATATAAGACAGACGAATTACTTAGAGCAATCTTCAACACTGAAATTAAAGAAAAACAAAATTAATAAATTATCACCCCCATATAACACATAGGAATTACTTAGAGCAATATTTAACATTCAAATTAAGGAAAAAGAAAATTAATAAATTATCATCCCCATATAACACAGACCTTCCTTCCAACAAACCTTGCAAATTCCACTAAAGATAACGAAATCACTAAATAGAAATTCATAAAGAAATTGATAATTTATATTAAGAAATTAATAAATTATCACACCCATATAACACAGACGAATTACTTACAGCAATCTTCAAAATCCAAATTAAAGAAAAAGAAAATTAACAAATTATCATCCCCATATAATACAGACAAATTACTTAGAGCAATATTTGACATTCAAATTGAGGAGAAAGAAAATTAATAAATTATCACCCCCAAATAACACAGACCTTCCTTCCAACAAACCTTGCAAATTCCACTAAAGATAACGAAATCACTAAATAGAAATTCATAAAGAAATTGATAATTTATATTAAGAAATTAATAAATTATCACACCCATATAACACAGACGAATTACTTACAGCAATCTTCAAAATCCAAATTAAAGAAAAAGAAAATTAATAAATTCTCACCCCCATATAACACAGACCTTCCTTCCAACAAACCTTGCAAATTCCACTAAAAATTACAAAATCACTGCAAAGAAATTCCCGCAAAAACGAAAATGAAAAAATAAAAACGCGGAAGAAGAAGGGGAAAATAGCGACGCTATACGACTCACATAAATCCACCCTTACGACAGTACCACCAAACAAGCCGGTGATTTACACCGGTGTCGGGAGAAGTTTGGCCAAGACACTGCAGTCCAACGAGGGTAGCCAGTTGTCCTTATTGTGCGAGGTAATCGGGGGCTCCCCGCCGCCGAAGGTCACGTGGCATTTCGACGGGCAAATGGACGACACGTATACACTGGAGCACGGGGACATCACGATAAATCGCCTCGATATCTCGAACGTCACCAGGAAGTTCCTCAAAGCTAAGCTAATTTGCCAGGCGAGCAACACGCATCTAGTGGCTCCTCTAACTTCCGAGATTATTTTGGATATTAATTGTAAGTAAGAAACTGTTCCAACTTGTTAACTGTCTTGCCGAATGTTTGCCTCTCGTTAAACGCTACGCCTTAATTCGCCAAAGTTCCAACGGTATTAATAAGCTGCCGTGTTTGTGAAAACTTCGCGATAATCCGAATATTGCATGTCGGGCCGCCGGATTAGCCGACTGGATGGACGATTTTAATAGGAAGTAGAATGTTTTGACGTGGCATAGTAACGAGTGCGATGGGAATTTATAATGAAGCAGGAGAATCGGTTATTTTATGGAGAGGAAAATGTGGGTTTAAGATGATGAGGTTTTCAGACACATAGCGGAGGGTAGAAGTTTGGAGAAGAGAGTTGAAATGAATTTTATGCAGCGTGAGATTAAAACATGGGAAGACTGAAAGACCGGGTAAACGTGCCTTTATTTGCACTGCTGCATCTATAAGATTAATTATCTACTTAGAAACCAATAGATAATATTGTAACATTTATCAATAATATTCTTATACGTTATTATATTGTAGAAGTAGTGGTGGTTGTTAAATATGTATAAAACTATTTATTAAACATAAAATAATATACAATGTGCGGTGACGGTAAAGACTACGAATATAGATATATATCAACTAAACTCTTACGACTACAACTAA
This sequence comes from Eufriesea mexicana, assembly GCF_001483705.2. NCBI lineage: Eukaryota > Metazoa > Arthropoda > Insecta > Hymenoptera > Apidae > Eufriesea > Eufriesea mexicana. The sequence goes on from NW_016909945.1 coordinate 221,012, forward strand.
CAACACAATTACAACTGTTCCGTCCCGGAGAGCGAGTTTATAACATAATTTGATTCTAGGGCTTGCACTTTTGCCAGACCCAACGATTTATTTTATATTTTATAATGAACCGCAATTCCAGAGGTTCGATGTGCCTCAACGCCGTTCTAGCGGATTAAGCCTATAAAGGTAAAGCAAAATTAGGAATTTTACTAGAAACCAGACGCTACAGATGGGACCCACTTGTGACAGACCCAACAAGCGACGGACGGACGGCACTTATAAATCACGTCATTGACCATCAGAAATCGGCTCCTTGACAGTTTCCTACTCCTTAGCCAAAGGTCCTTATGTCACACCCTCTGTCCAATTAAAACTCTTTACCTTTCCACCACCAACATCTATTTTACCCAATCAGAACTAAACTAGAGAAAACTCCGGACCGAACACGACGAGACAGGACATAGAGCAAAATCGAGAAGTCAGTTCGTCTTCGGCACCGATGCTTAAAGCATCTAAATTACACATACAAACGCGTGTTCGAAACGGTACTCCGTTAACGTCTACGTTATAACTATTCTACACTTTTCTCTAAATAAACACTCTCTTTTGACTACACACATTCTGGATCCTTATTATCACAACTAGTCACGCAATATTAATTTGGCGCGTGATAAGCATTCTTGGAAATCGAAGAGATTCGATACCGTAGGACGCTACAGCAACTAACAACACGATTACAACTAACAACTTCTTTCTTCATAACTCTCTTCTAATAACTCTACTGTTTAGGAGGTATCAAGGGGGTATCGCGTCGTTCCCTTGATCTTTCTGGTCGCGTGGTTTCCGCCCGAAATAATTCGTCTTCGCGGTTGTAAGGCGCGAAGATATCCCGATGTGGATGGA
>NW_016909945.1:222101-231765 GCF_001483705.2 Eufriesea mexicana
AACCACGATAGTGGAGGAAACCCTCTCCTCCAAGGTGGGGTACCAGCGGTCCACCCGCGCGCCGGTGACCCCATCGGCCGTTTGTTACCCCTAGCGAGGGCCTGAGGCTTCCAACGTGTGCGGACCACGTGGAGCCCTCAGGCCTATTGTCAGCCAAGTCTTAAGAGCCGTCGCCTAATTTCGTTAAATTAGGGATTTCCAGGATTCTCGTGTTCCGCGACACGAGAAGTCAAAAAAGTCAAAAGAAAAAAGGTAAAGCAGTCAAACATGCTGAAGGCATGGAGCAGGAAATTCCGATGCCGAATTGTTCGACCCTAAGACCTGGCTGTTGGAAGACCGTAACGGGTCTTCCTTGTTCCACGACGGAACACTACTATGAACTCTAACATACTACACCATACTACGACATACTACATCCTTCACGCCCTTGCATCCCTATTTAAAACCATACACTCTATCCTCTTTCATACCTTTTCTCTCTTTCCCAATCACACTTTTCCATACACTCCTTGCAGTCTTACCCTCAGCGGGTCACGTTGCCCAAACACTCGAACGCATTCCTAGAGACACTCTTTACTTTCATCCGATACATTCATAAACATCCCGTCCACACGATCCTAGCGCACGTTCATTCGTCCTTTCGCACGCACTCTAGATAACACGCTCGACCCACTCATCCTGCGATGCCACAATATCATTCTTCATATTGACACGTTGACTACCAACTATGAGATATCTCTATTGGAATTGTTTAGGTGGAAGCAGGAAACTCTCTTTAGTGTATCACAAACCAAATATATTTCAATTCGCAAATTAAATATAGGTAGCCCTCCTACAACACCAACGGCATCCTATAACACGGTTTCACTGTAACACGATTCATAAATTTCGGGAACCCTCCTACAACACGGCATCCTATAACACGGTTTCGTTCTAACACGATAAGAAAATTGCGAAAACTTTTGTACAACACTGTACTTCTGCACGAGCAGTGATGACGAAGAAATTTATTAAATTAAAGTTGCGTTAAATTAAAATAATATTTTTGCTTCTTTTGATCTGTGTTGTACATACATTTATATTTTTAATAAAAATTAAGTTGTTTATGTAGAATTAAAAAAAAATTTGTTTTTAGTAAGTTTTCGGAACGTAATGCGTCTGCGTCTCATACAACACGGTTTCACACAACACGGCATTTTCTGGGAACCTATCTATCGTGTTATAGGAGGGTTACCTGTGCATAAAAATCGCGTATCCGCTATATTGGATTGCTGAAACAAGACTGAGATATCAGCACGTGGCTAGGTTATGTTACACCCAACTTATCATACTTAAAATATTATTCAGCAGATGACGCGATTATACTACTGTTCCTACAATCTCGTAGGTTGTTTCCTTGCTCAGGACGTCTATTACGAATTATCTCGTCCTTTCATTATTTACCATATACAACTACGAGTAAACCCGTAGTATAACTGTAGTATAATTCAAAAAGGAAAAGGTTATACAATTTTTATGGTTTGTGATCATTTTTAAAACAATCTTGCACGTCAACTACAAGATAATTAAAAAAAGAAACATTTTTAAGCTTTTTGATTGTTGCTATGTACTATAAATAAAGTTTTGAATGATATAAGATGATTAAATTAAATTGGCTTCTTAGATCGGAATCGTGAAAAGTTGAGTGACAGTCAACGTGTTAATACTGTATAAAATTTTAAATAGTAAAGCAATAAATAACATCGTAATATTTATCAATGATATTCTTATATATGCTATTATATCATGCTTCGTATTAATACTGTATCAAATTTTAAATAGTAAAGAAATAAATAATATTGTAATATTTCTCACTGATATTTTTACACGATTTTATATTATTCTTGATATGAATATTATAAAATTTTTAATAAACATACAAATTTTCTCCAATTGCACTATCATGTATCATTTTTAAATCTTATGGTGTATGCATAAAATTCGTTTCACCCTTCCATATAAATAGAGACGAATATCAGGTCACCCACAGAAAATTAGTATTATACATTATTATACAAGATGATTCATTTAAATCGACCTAATCATTGATCTTTCAAACTGAAGATAATAAAAATTGTTTGATATTCTTCTGTGTCATTATATTATTCTTGATATGAATATTATACAATTTTTAATACACGTACAAATCTTTTCCAGTTGTATGTATTGCTTCATGAATCATTTTTAAATTTCATGGTGTATGCATCAAATTCGTTTCACCTTTTCATATAAATAGAAACCAAGAACATTGGTATCATACATTATTATACAGTTTAAATTGACCTAATCGATGATCTTTGAAACTAAAAATAATAGAAAATGTTTGATATTCTTCTATGTTATTATATTATTCTTGGTATCAACCTTACAAAATTTTTAATACACGAACAAACATTCTTCAATTGCACTTTCATGTATCATTTTTAAATCTTATGGTGTATGCATAAAATTCGTTTCACCTTTTCATATAAATAGAGTCCAAGAATATTGGTACTATACATTGTTATACAGGGTGATTCATTTAACTGAACCTAGTCGATGATCACTGAAACTGAAGAGAATAAAAAATGTTTGATATTCCTCTATGTTATTATATTATTCTTGATATCGATATTACAAAATTTGTAATATACGAACAAATTTTATCCAATTGCACTTTCATGTGTCATTTTCAAATCTCATGGTGTATGCACAAAATTCATTTCATCTTTCCATATAAACAGAGACGAATATCCGGTCACCGACAGAAAATTAGTACTGTACATTATTATACAAGATGATTGATTTATCTGAACCTAATCGATGATCCTTGAAACTGAAGATAATAGAAAATGTTTAATATTCTTCTATGTTATTATATTATTCTTGGTATCAACATTAGAAAATTTTTAATACACGAACAAATATTTTTCAATTGTACTATTCTGTGTCCTGTATTTTTGAATCTCATGGTGTATGTATAAAATTCATTTCACCTTTCCATGTAAAGAGAAACGAAGCTCAGGTGACTCACAGAACATTGGTACTATACATTATTACACAGGATGATTCATTAAAATCTATCTAACGAATCTAATAAAAAGTCGTAAGCTCTTGCTACGTGGACAGTTAATTATTTTCTTGTCCCCTCTACGTATTCCATGTAACGAGTAATAAAGAGAATATTTCCACGTAAAACTCTCTACGACATAAAATTGTATCGTTACACGTGATCATTTCGAAATTACACATTGTTTACCAAATGATATCGCGAATTTCACTGGAATTTAATAAAAAGCGTATTTCTTCGTCGAAAATACTCGCATAAATCATAGCTGGAGAACGTTGCTCTGTATCAATATCCTGGTATCGATTCAACGAGATCCTTCGAATTCCAGTGAAACCGTTGGTAGTGAATATTACGAACAAAAGAGCTCACTTGTCGGCGCTAAGAACGTACGAAATTGAATGCATCAGTTCGGGTTCCAGGCCGGAGGCTGTGATCACGTGGTGGAAGGGAAAGCATCAGGTCGAACATATGGCCAGAAAGGTGAATATGGCATTTTCGAGCGTATAGCACGTCGACCGACGAGTTCGATCCGTATTTCTGCGCGACGAGCTACACGCGTGCTTAGATTCTGAGTTCTTCGTAGTTTGTAGATACGAACATCACGAAAAGCGTGCTGAGTTACGTGCCGCCCATGGAGGACGACGGGAAATCCCTGACCTGCCGGGCGGAGAATCCAGTTGTACCCAACAGCGGCCTCGAGGACACGTGGCGCCTCCTAGTGCACTGTGAGTGAAGCGAATTTCGCTCAACCTGGATCAGTGTCGAGCACTGGATGCAGTTCGTGGTTGAATGAAAATGATGCATAAATGTATTATTTCTTGGTAGAAAGCCTTTCTTCTTACATCAATCGATGGCTTTGTGTCATAATTATCTTCTTAACTATTTATTTTTAATTATTAATTTTATTTTCAATTTTTAATTTTATTTCAGTTCATTATAGTAAATGTAATAATACATAAATATAAAACGATTATTCAGAATATTTGGGGATTTTGGAATGTTTTCAATTTTTAATATTTGAAGTCACTATTAGTATTACAGTCACTGTGTTATAATAAATCATAATATATTCGTGATAGTAAAGTGACTAAGTTTGAATTAAGTGACTAAGTTCGAATCTTCTTTATATTATTTATTATTTTAGTGGTTTATAACTGTCAATATATTTTTCCATTGCTTCGATTTCGTGACAGGGTACACAATAGGACAACCATAGAGTATAAGAGATTATTTCTTACGAAGAAATAAATCGAAAGTGTGGAATAGAATTTCTTCGTCCAAAACTTTCAAAATTGTTACGTTCGTCTTATTTCTGTCATTATTATTTTATACCACTAGTCATATCCATAAGCTAGTGATTTTTATTAACTTCTGTTATCGTTGTTACAATTGTTTCAAAAATTCTCATATTTAATTATCTCGTGTTTGCATTTTCTCTAAGTCGATTTTTCGAATTTGCTGCAACATTTTTACATAGCTATACATTTTATTGGAAATTCTCAGACGCGCCAATAGTGACGATCAAGCTGGGCCTGAGTCTGAAGCCAAACGACATAAACGAAGGGGACGACGTGTATTTCGAATGCAACGTTCAGGCGAATCCAAAAGCGTACAAGCTGGTATGGTACAAAGACGGCAAGGAGCTGCATCAGAATGCGACTGCTAGAATTTTTCTTCCCAGCGGGCAATCTTTGGTTTTGCGAAGCGTGACTAGAAACTCTGCCGGCGAATATTCCTGCATGGCAGTGAATGTCGAAGGAAAATCCACCAGCAGACCGATCATGTTGGACATAATGTGTGAGTGAAGCTTTGCACTTTCTCCTTAAACGATTAAATCCATGGCGCGAATATGACAATTTAAATATAACGAAAGATTAAAGTATAAACGAGGAAATTAATAGCTGGAATATTTATACGAATTATTTTTCATACAGCATTATATATCTTAACACAATAGAGTATTACGTATAGAATAGCGAGTAACGTAGACTAAGTCCAAGCTGCCACCTGGTGGGTCACAGAGAAGACAACAAGCGCGAAATTCGAATGTGAAATGCGGTCTTTCTTTATACGATTAGTGCAAACAATGATTACATATACTTCTGGAGTTATAGGATGAATCTTTCTTAGTTAAACTATATATTTATATTAATTATATAAATATGTACAAATTTATACAAAAGTTTCTAAATTTAAAAGTAGCTACATATTAAAAATAAATTTGCAATTTTAGAATTCTTTTTAAAAAATCACTTTCATTATTTTTGTTATATTACTCGTGTTTCTTTGAATCTAGCAAACTTTATTTTATTACATTCGTTTTGCTACTTCCATAAATAGGAAGGATATTTAAATTTACATTCGAAATATTTATTGGAAATTTCATCTTTTAAGGCACGTTAGCAGAACCGTGTATTTATATCTTAAATATATTTCTTCCATACAGACATTGCTATTCGAGTGATATTGGTTTTCGAAATTCGATTTCTGATTTATTATATTACGACGGCCAAATCAGAAATTGGATTAGTTTCCATAAATTCCAAATATAAAAGATGGAAATTGTCGATTGGTTATTTCAATTCTGGATCAACTTCTCAGAGCAATTGGATTGCAAGATGTTCTGACGTACAGAGAATGATGACGTGTATTTTTCGACGATCGAGTGACAGGACTTTGCAAATTAAATGCTTATCCAAGTTTCAAAACCCGTATTGTCCATAGTTTAATCTGTCAGGGGATTATGGAACATTGTTCGAAGCTTTCAATTGTACGGTAACTCGCATACCTCTTCACGTACTTCTGGATTCAAAGGATTATCGCGGTCTTTTCAGTGTCTTGGAATTTGGAACGCGAATTCCTACAGAATATCTTCTGCATTATTTCATTTCGAAAATATATTCGTCTCACGTAGCTAACCAAATTTATAACTAAATTTCCGATTATGTTTCCCAAACACGTGACACGTCAGGAACGAATTTATGTCACTGTATTTTATGCAGTGCTTTCCTGGTTAAATCTTTACTGAGAGTTTTATGTTAGCTTTTGGTAATTTCAATCTTGTCCATGCCATTCAGTTCATCTCCAATTATGTAGTGCAATAATTATATAGTTTAGTCTGAAATTTTTATTTCTTCAAACTTCACTTGAAATATTCTAAAGGCAACGATTCTGATCAGCCTAATATAGACCAGTTTAAACATAGTGATTCTATAATTTTGAAAAAGAGTTCAAGTAATTTTAAAATATTATTTTAAGATGATTTGATGGACCTTTTTGGTGAGAATTAGGTTCTCTAACTATGTCACAGACTGGACGTCGTACAGAATACTGAGTCTAAGAAAATTCCATTCACCTGCAATTAGTAGAATTCTTTTTAAAAAATCACTTTCATTATTTTTGTTATATTACTCGTGTTTCTTTGAATCTAGCAAACTTTATTTTATTACATTCGTTTTGCTACTTCCATAAATAGGAAGGATATTTAAATTTACATTCGAAATATTTATTGGAAATTTCATCTTTTAAGGCACGTTAGCAGAACCGTGTATTTATATCTTAAATATATTTCTTCCATACAGACATTGCTATTCGAGTGATATTGGTTTTCGAAATTCGATTTCTGATTTATTATATTACGACGGCCAAATCAGAAATTGGATTAGTTTCCATAAATTCCAAATATAAAAGATGGAAATTGTCGATTGGTTATTTCAATTCTGGATCAACTTCTCAGAGCAATTGGATTGCAAGATGTTCTGACGTACAGAGAATGATGACGTGTATTTTTCGACGATCGAGTGACAGGACTTTGCAAATTAAATGCTTATCCAAGTTTCAAAACCCGTATTGTCCATAGTTTAATCTGTCAGGGGATTATGGAACATTGTTCGAAGCTTTCAATTGTACGGTAACTCGCATACCTCTTCACGTACTTCTGGATTCAAAGGATTATCGCGGTCTTTTCAGTGTCTTGGAATTTGGAACGCGAATTCCTACAGAATATCTTCTGCATTATTTCATTTCGAAAATATATTCGTCTCACGTAGCTAACCAAATTTATAACTAAATTTCCGATTATGTTTCCCAAACACGTGACACGTCAGGAACGAATTTATGTCACTGTATTTTATGCAGTGCTTTCCTGGTTAAATCTTTACTGAGAGTTTTATGTTAGCTTTTGGTAATTTCAATCTTGTCCATGCCATTCAGTTCATCTCCAATTATGTAGTGCAATAATTATATAGTTTAGTCTGAAATTTTTATTTCTTCAAACTTCACTTGAAATATTCTAAAGGCAACGATTCTGATCAGCCTAATATAGACCAGTTTAAACATAGTGATTCTATAATTTTGAAAAAGAGTTCAAGTAATTTTAAAATATTATTTTAAGATGATTTGATGGACCTTTTTGGTGAGAATTAGGTTCTCTAACTATGTCACAGACTGGACGTCGTACAGAATACTGAGTCTAAGAAAATTCCATTCACCTGCAATTAGTTCTAAAGACAACGATTCTGATCAGCCAAATATGGACCAGTTTAAACATAGTGATTCTATAATTTTGAAAAAGAGTTCAAGTAATTTTAAAATATTATTTTAAGATGATTTGATGGACCTTTTTGGTGAGAATTAGGTTACCTAACTACGTCATAGACTGGACGTCGTACAGAATACTGAGTCTAAGAAAAGTTCCTGCACCTACAATTAGTCTCACGAGAACTGTCCCTCAAGAAGTCCCTCTACTTATAAAAATAGAGCTCCGAATGTTAGACTGCCTGTTGTCAGGAACTGTTACGTCAGTTACCACTGACATTGACATAGCACCGTACAATCGCATTCCACGCAGCTAAGATCGTCCTAAAGTACCCTAAAAAGTCCTGTATCCTATGAGAACCGACTCACAGATATTTATACCATCGTTATCCTAGAAGTCTAGACCGATACCAATTGTATACCTCTGAAACTGACATGGCTGAAAAATTGAGAACATCCTCTCGAATCCTACAATCGTATTCTATTAAGCCACAGTCACCTTAGGACACTTCCAAGTCTCGGTCTGTCAAGTGACAGATCTGTGAAAAGTAGCATTATCCCACCACGTCGTCATAGATCCAGCACATGTGTCCCCAACACATAGCCAGAAGTATCCTGTACTCGTCGATATTCGTCGCGAGCGGAATGATACCCTGGAACCCCTGTCTGATCTGATTTTCAGACGCCCCGGTGTGCAAGGACGGGTCTTCTACCCAAGTGGTCGGTGCCTTGAAGCACGAGACGATCTCGCTGGTGTGCGGGGTGCAGTCGAAACCGCCGCCCATCACTTTTCACTGGACCTTCAACAACTCAGGCGAGCTGATGAACGTGCCTGCCATCAGATTCACGCAGGTGAAGCCGCTCAGTCTGATCACCAGCCACTGGCACGGGTCCAGGTTGAATTATACCCCGGCTAACGACATGGACTACGGAACGGTTGCCTGTCGGGCTACGAACCGGATAGGGGTGCAAAAGACGCCCTGTCTTTTTCAGATCATCGTCGCCGGGAAACCCTATCCCCTGCAGAATTGCACGGCTCTCCAGTCGACCGGTCCCTACGCGTATCGAATGGGTAAGTGACACTGGAACCCTCGTTTCGGGCCTAAATGCCGCTAACTATGCCATTACGTTCGCCTGTCATATAGGAGGATAGTAGCTTACACTCGATAGCCCGGTACTGTGTTCAACAGCTTGTTTTCAGGCGTACCCTCTCGTCGAGAGACAAGGTGTTCGGTCGTGCGTGAAAACGATCGTGAAATTAGGCGACCCCTTTGGGGATCGATTGCTGCACGCTTCGAGGGGTCCCCGGTTTTTCGTTACGGGAAAGCGACACTGGAGATGGGGATGTTTGACGCTGTTTGGTCTTGGTTTACCAAGCAGGCACGTTAAACGTTGTTAGACCACTCTTGGTCGTTTTATGTCCGTTCCTGTCCTGGGTTTTACTCGGGGCTGACATTTTCCAACATTCGTTTCCGGTTCTCTGGACGGGGTTGAGAAGCTAGGGGATTGTTGAATTTTTGTGATTTGTATACCGTTTCGATATAAATTCTTCGTGAATCGTGTTTGTGAATTATAATTGAGGATTGTTATTCAATTCTTATGTTTGTTAGTTAATGTTGAGGTATAATATTTTTCAAGTCGTGTGGGAATTAAATTGTTTGAAGGTTTGTGACTTATATACTGTTTCAGTATGAATTATTTGTGAATCGTGTTTGTAAATTATAACTGAGAATTATTGTTCAATTCTTGTGATTTGTATACCGTTTAAATATAAATTCATCGTGAATCGTGTTTGTGAATTATAATTGAGGATTATTATTCAATTTTTATGTTTGCTAGTTAATGTTGAGGTATAATATTTTTCAAGTCCTGTGGGAATTAAATTGTTTGAAGGTTTGTGACTTATATACTGTTTCAGTATGAATTATTTGTGAATCGTGTTTGTGAATTATAACTGAGAATTATTGTTCAATTCTTGTGATTTGTATACCGTTTGAATATAAATTCTTCGTGAATCGTGTTTGTGAATTATAATTGAGG